>NC_140173.1:25726615-25751094 GCF_963971535.1 Notolepis coatsorum | reverse complement strand
CCCTCTCCTCTCTCCTCTCTCCTTTCCCCCTCTCTCTCTCTCTTTCCCCTCTCTCCCTTCTCCTCTCTCTCTCTCCTCTCTTCCCTCTCTTTCCCTCTCTCTCTCTTTCCCTCTCTTTCCCTCCTCTCTCTCTTTCCCTCTCTTTCCTCTCTCTCTCTTTCCCTCTCTTTCCCTCTCTTTCCTCTCTCTCTCTTTCCCTCTCTTCCCTCTCTCTCTCTTTCCTCTCTTCTCTTTCCCTCTTTCCCTCTCTTTCCTCTTTCCCTCTTTCCCTCTCTTTCCCTCTTTCCCTCCCTTTCCCTCTTTCCCTCTTTCCCTCTCTCTCTCTCTCTCTTTCCCCTCTCTCTCTCTCTTCCCCCTCTCTCTCTCTCTTTCCCCCTCTCCTCCTCCTCCTCTCCCTCTCTCTCTCTCTCTCTCTCTCTCTCTTTCCCTCTCTCTCTCTCTTTCCCTCTCTTCCCTCTCTCCTTCCCCCTCTCTCTCTCTCTTTCCCTCTCTTTCCCTCTCTTTCCCTCTCTTTCCCTCTCTTTCCCTCTCTCTCTCTTTCCCCCTCTCTCTCTCTCTCTTTCCCTCTCTTCCCTCTCTCTCTCTTTCCCCTCTCTCTCCTTTCCCCCTCTTTCCCCCTCTTTCCCCCTCTCTCTCTTTCCCCTCTTTTCCCTCTCTTTCCTCTCTTTCCCTCTCTTTCCCTCTCTTTCCCTCTCTCTCTCTTTCCCCCTCTCTTTCCCTCTCTTTCCCTCTCTCTTTCCCTCTCTTCCCCCTCTCTCCCCCTCTTCCCCCTCTCTCTCTCTCTCTCCCCCTCTTCCCCCTCTTCTCTCTCTCCTCTCTTTCCCCCCCTTTCCCCTCCCCCTCTTTCCCCCCCTTTCCCTCCCCCTCCTTTCCCCTCTCTTCTCTCTCTCTCTCTCTCTCTCTCTCCCTCCTCTCTCTCTCCCTCTCTCTCTCTCTCTCTCTCTCTCTCTCTCTCTCTCTCTCTCTCTCTCTCTCTCCCTCTCTCTCTCTCTCTCTCTCCATGTGTAAGATGTATCACATCTATTCTAATAATTAAAGATGAACACGATTGTCCTGTAGCCTGAGTGGGAGGTTTAAAAGGATGGAATGTTAGTGGCTCTTTTAGGGCCTAGGTCTAATTGAAAGCACATTGGTCTTGTTGTAAAGAGCCGTACTGTAGCTGATGGCAGCATTAGCTCTCCTGCACGTCATGTTATACATCACTGTACATGTCCTCTTTCTAATTAACCCAAGTCCATGCAGCATCTGGTCCAATGGTGTGTTTCTGTGTGAGGGAGTGAGACAGACCGTGTGTGTGTGTGTGTGTGTGTACACACATGTGCGAGCATGTTTGTGTGTGTGTATGGTATTCACACTGGCGTGGGAACTCCAGCAGAGGAAGTGTGTATTTACAGAGTCAGCTCTGAGTTCCTATGTCCAGCGGAGAGGCGGAGCTGGACAGACCAGGAATGAAAAAACTGAAAAATCTGAATCTACATCGATCTGCAATATGGAAACCTCTCATTAATTTTCATTGGAACAGCTTCACTGGTTTGACATCACTGGCATTTGCATTGACACTGTTGCCTCTGCTGGTATTTTTATTATTTTTATTATTATTATTATTATTATTATTATTATTATTATTATTATTATTATTATTATTATTATTATTATTATTTTATTATTATTATTATTATTATTATTATTATTATTATTATTAGTAGTAGTGATAGTAGTATTAACAGCAGTAGTAACAGCAGTATTAACAGCAGTAGTAGTATCGTAGTAGTAGTTGCAGTATTAACAGCAGTAGTGGTAGTAGTTGCAGTATTAACAGCAGTAGTGGTAGTAGTAGTAGTTGCAGTATTAACAGCAGTAGTAGTAGTAGTTGCAGTATTAACAGCAGTAGTGGTAGTAGTAAGTTGCAGTATTAACAGCAGTATTAGTAGTAGTAGTGACATTATGAATTGAAAATGGGGGACCCGGATGTAAACAAGACGAAGTCTTTCTCTGGTCTGCATCCCCTTAACAATTGTGTGTATGGAGTCGTACTGTATTGTACCCATTCTGCAATCTGTTAATAAAGTTTTCAATCAATCAAGTGATAGTAGTAGTAGCAGCAGTATTAACAACAGTAGTACTAGTAGTAGTGATAGTAGTAGTAGTAGTAGTAGTAGTAGTAGTAGTAGTAGTAGTAGCAGTATTAACAACAGTAGTACTAGTAGTAGTGATAGTAGTAGTAGTAGCAGCAGTATTAACAGCAGTAGTGATAGTAGTACTAGTAGTAGTGATAGTAGTAGTAGTAGTAGTAGTAGTAGCAGTATTAACAGCAGTAGTAGTGATAGTAGTAGCAGCAGCAGTAGTAGAATGTAGTAATATTATATTAGTATTAATAGTAGCAGCATTAGTGATAGTACTAATATTAATAGTAGTGGTAATAGTAGTAGCTGTAGTAGGCCTAATAGTAGTAGTATAGGAGTAGTAGTAATAGTGGTGGTAATAGTAGTAGTAGTAGTGGTAGTAGGAATAGTGGTAGTAGTAGTAGTAGTATAGTAGTAGTAGTAGTAGTAGTAGTAGTAGTAGTAGTAGTAGTAGTAGTAGTAGTAGTAGTAGTAGTAGTAGTATTGCCAATAATAATAGTACTAGTAGTTTTGAATATGTTGCAAACAAATACAACTGCTGCCAATAATTTAAGGCTAAAATGAGGATTTGTATGAATGGACTACATTTCCCAAGAAGGAGTCATTAGTAGGGTGACCATATTTTGATTTCCAAAAAAGAGGACATGCTGGCCCCAGCCTCGAGATACTTAATGATACTTTGCACAATCGAAGCGGGCATGGCCACCTTCATTTCACTATGTCTTGTGTACTGTACTGTATGTGATGAATAAACCTCTTGAATCTTGAATCTCTACTCAAAGTTTACTCAAAGATGCCTTTATTGTTTTAACCTCTTGCACCCAGAAAAGCGGCCTATTTTTTTTACTTGAACTTGAGGACTGCATACTTTTTTTGCAAAGCTTATCTTTATACGTTATGCTTATAGCACATGCATAAGCCTGGTCTCTTTTGAAAGATAACATTCTGAAGTTACTAATGCAAAAAAGGAAAATCACTTTTAGTGCTAATGAAATAGAGTAGCATATAGGTCTGAACTTGAGTTGAACGTGAACTTGTGTACTCACATTTTTCTGCAGTGGTTGCAATATCCCAAATTTAACCACCTAACATGCGCCCAGAAAAGTGGCAATTTTTTTACTTGAACTTGAGGACTGCATACTTTTTTGCAAAGCTTATCTTTATACTTTATGCTTATAGCACATGCATAAGCCTGGTCTCTTTTGAAAGATAACCTTCTGAAGTTTCATACACAATAAAGAAAAATCACTTTTAGTGCTAATGAGTAACATAGGGCTGAACATGAGTTGAACTTGAACTTGTGTACTCACGTTTTTGTGTAGTACTGTAGTTGCAATATTCCAAAATAATATATATATATTTTTGTATAAGCTGGAAAACACCGCAAATCCATAGCCTGATCTATCTAGGTCGTCCTCGGACGGGCCCTCCATCGGTGCTTCCAGTCATCCCGATCCTCCATGCATCTGGCTAGCTCGCCGGTGCTTTCTGTTCCCGCATCTCTCCTGAGTACGTCCACATAGGTTAACGTGGGACGTCCTCGTGATCGATGCCCATGTGTTGGTTCCCACAGCACAAGTTTGCTGGTTGGCATCTCATGGTGTCTCTGGCAGTGACCTGCCAGCCTCATGCTCCTGACTGCCACTTTATCGCTCACCTTTAGCACCCACCCATACAAGTTTGCATTTGACGTCTTATCCAAATGTTATAAAAATCCATTCAGAAATGAGTCTTCTAGACTAGAGACATCCGGGTAAACCGTGTGCCAAGAAAAAAGGTCTCCATCTCTCTATTTCCTCATCCAAGTAAATTAATTCGGAATTTTTATCACTTGATCCTGTCTTTGCTTGTCAATTTTCACCTACATGTAGATCCCTGATTCGCACACCCCCATGTGGGATATCACTGGAAAGCTATACACTCATTGTTGGCTACAAGTTACAACGCTGACCAATCATTTTCGCAATCGGCGGATGATTGACTTCTGGAGCCTCGGGAGTCCGGGGTGATAATCTGGCGCGCCGCGTAAAAAGTTGCACGCCTGACATATCATCATGTAACTCGAAAACCGAGGCACGGATTTATATGTTCGGCGAAAAATGCAGTCCTGAGCCTTCAGATGCTCGCAAAGGGCCGTGAAACTGAAACTGAAAAACAATGAAACCCGGACATTACCATGAATTTATAAACCCCCCCCGGACGCCCCGGACAGGGTGTGAAAAGAGGACATGTCCGGGCAAAAGAGGACGTTTGGTCACCCTAGATTAGTCACCTTCAAATATGAACAACTAACTGCTAGCTAGGTCAGCTTATTTTCAGTTAACACTATGCTAGGCTGCAGCAGACAGTTAGCATGACGGTTGGCTAGCTACCCAGCTATGAGGTATATTGGAAGCCATAGAGAGGTTGGATTCTACTGTAAGATAGAGCATGCTGAGAGGAAAATGTACAAAAACATGAAAAAACCTACACCTGAAAGTCAATGGCGTATTATTTACAAATCTGAAAGTCAATGGTATTTTCCTGTGAACTGGACTCAGATCTGAAAGGATGAGAACATCAACTCTCAAGCAGTTAGAGGAACGCAGCTGTGCTTTCATTCTAGCAGAGGATGCTGCTGTTTTCATACTGCAGTATAGTGATCACTACCGTTTTCTCACGACAGCATGGATCAGGGGTCACATTTAACCGGCCAATTTCCCAGGCGCTCTCTCTCTCTCTCTCTCTCTCTCTCTCTCTCTCTCTCTCTCTCTCTCTCTCTCTCTCTCTCTCTCTCTCTCTCTCTCTCTCTCTCTCTCTCTCTCTCTCTCTCTCTCTCTCTCTCTCTCTCTCTCTCTCTCTCTCACACACAGTCCTTCCATCGTTGCAGAGAGGAGATATAGTTTGTAACATACGTTTTACAGTATATCTCTCATATTCAAATTAGCTTCATTGTCATAACAGAAAACCTACATTTCCAGAGCAATACAATACAGATAGATACTCTCTCTTTTTCTCTCTCTCTTCTTCCGTGTTGCTTGAGAAGTTGGTCAGTCAGTAATGTAGAACTCTGACATAAAATGGTCCCCAGTCAGACAGCAGAGAGGAGGAAGTGGTGGATCTATCTATCTATCTATCTATCTATCTATCTATCTATCTATCTATCTATCTATCTATCTATCTATCTATCTATCTATCTATCTATCTATCTATCTATCTATCTATCTATCTATCTATCTATCTATCTATCTATCTATCTATCTACCCATCGATGACTCGGCTGACATATGCTGTGGCTGCTGCATTCCTCTCTCTCTCTCTCTCTCTCTCTCTCTCTCCTCTTTTATCTCATTCTCCTTCTAGACTCTCTTCACCTCTTCCCTGATTCTCTTCTCCATCCTGGTTGTTTCCCCCCCCCCCTGTCATCCCTTCCTGCTGTTCCTTTCTCGTCCCTCGTGCTGGACTCTCTCTGACCTCCAGGACACTCCCGCGAGCCTGTGAATAGGACACTCAGCTATGTGTGTGGGCAGAGTCTTGGCCTCCTTCAGAATGATTGAAACCTTCTTCCTCTGCTCTCCTCCTCCTCCTCCTCCTCCTCCTCCTCCTCTCTTTTTCCCTGTGTTCTCTCCCTCCTCATCACCCTCTCTTTCTTTCTGTTTTTAGTATTAAGACGAGACTCGCCCGTGAGGAGGAGAGGAAGAGGAGGATGAGAGATGGACGGGTAAGTGAGGAGAAGTCTGTCTGTTGTGTTTGACTGTTGGCCGGTGTTCACTAGCAGGAGAGCGGGGTCGAGGAGAGCGTTTCCTCTCGGATCGCTCCTCCGTTTGTGAGGAAACGGACTTGCTCGGTGTTTCTACTACTGTCCATCTAGCTACTGTCCGTCTAGTCCGTCAGTCGTACTCCTGATGTCACTGGACTAAGTAATAATATATGAAGGACTCTTAGCTACTGTGTATACTCATGTACCATGGTAGTGAACTGGACTAAAGCACTTAAGGCGATGGCTTTCACAAACTATCACAGACTTTCACAATCTTTCACAAACTATCACAGACTTTCACACTCTTTCACAAACTATCACAGACTTTCACAGACTCACAATCTTTCACAAACTTTCACATACTTTCACAATCTTTCACAAACTTTCACAGACTTTCTGATGGCTTTCACAAACGATCACAGACTTTCACAATCTTTCACAAACTATCACAGACTTTCTGATAGCTTTCACAAACGTTCACAGACTGGCTCTGTTTGGAATCAGAATTCGTATCGAGTGTGTCGTTCTAAGGGTATTTTGTGTCTCCCGTCACCAGAAAGAGGTTCATTAATTACCCGGTGATGTGTGTATCATTTGTGGTCTGGCTCGTCACATTTTGGCAGATATCGGCCCGAGTCGTGCCCAGGGCTTACCGTAGTTGCTATTCCAAAGACGTGTACTGTAACCATGTTATGACACGCTGACCGCATTCCGACTCTTAGTGTGGCGTGTGTTTATCTTGGTCGTGTGTCGATATCTCAGCATTCTGCGAGGAATTAACAACAGTAGCTATAGCAGACCCTAGTACTTTACGATAAAACATGAATGCATCTTAACACTAGAACAGCCGACAAGCGGTCAAATGACCCCTAGGCATTTTCAATAAATGCGTCCTCGTCACTCTGTCGAGCTCCAGCTCTGTCACTCAATGACTTTTCCTAAAAGTACCCGTTTTATCTGGCACGGTTTCTGAAATTTCAAAATGACTTCAGGAAAATGTAATTAGAACGTTATTCCACATATATATGCAATATATATGTGGAAAGTCACAGCACTTTGTGAGCGTCTAGCGCAGGGGTGGCCAACCCGTGGCTCGCGAGCCGCATGTGGCTCTTTGCCCGTCAATGTGTGGCTCTTCCATAATAATAATAAAAAAAAAAACATTATTTATTATAATTCTTTTTTTCCATTTTTTTCCCCACTGAAACCTGTGGTAAACCTCATATTTTTATATTAAGAGGTAATTATATAGTTTACACTGTTTATTTTTCTCATATTTCTCATATAAGCTGTCGGGGTCATCTGACCCCTTCCGGCGGGAATCAGTGACATTTTCTCCATGGCTGTGCTAGTGTTAAAAACGATACAGTAGGTCAAAACGCAACATGGGAAGCGGCTCTGTATCTAATAGGGTCCCACATGACAGTGGGAGCGTTCTGTATGAGCGTTCGGTATGTAGTACCGGTATATTCTAATGAGCCCAGGCCTCAGAGTGACACTGAATGTTCTCACGTTGGGTCCCAGCTTGACCTTCGTTTAAGAACTCCTGGTGAAAATGAACCTTTTATAGATGAACCTGAACAGATGGTAAGTTAAGTAATTATTGCTCTCATGAGAGCTAGATGATGGGGGATGAATATCAGAATGGTGGCTGCGGTCTGACTGGCTCAGTAGGAAGAACTCTCTGTGGTCTGGAGAATCCCCTCTGACACACACACACACACACACACACACACACACAGACACACACACAGAGACGAGCACACACACACACACACACACACACACACACACACACACACACACACACACACACACACACACACACACACACACACACACACACACACACACACACACACACACACACACACACACACACATACCCTGCCAACGGGACACCCCGCCCCGCCAGAAAGAATTTTAATTTAAAAAAGATTATTACAAAAATTAAAGGCAATGGTAGGGGAAACACTGGTGTGTGTAAGGGCCCTTTCTCACTCACCATTCGGGGTCAAATCAGAGCCGCATCGCACCAGAAAAGGGTGTGTCTGTCCTAGTGAGAACGCTCCCCCCCGTCCCCGGGGACGCTGATTCGTCCCCGGGGGCGCTGAACCTGGACCGCTGAAATAGGTGGTCTCGGGTGCGCGTCAGTGGGAGCGGGGGGCGTGGTGTACAAGCTTGTACCAAAACACTTGCTGACACACACAACGTCATTACTGTAATGCTTTCATGCTTGCTTGAATTCTGGGCAGATAAAAACATACAGCAACAACTGGACAATACCACAAAAACTATATTTATGGGCAATTTGGCGAGTTCAGAGAACTTCGAAATATATCAGATATAAAGCCCCTGGCTTGCACATCGCAGTCACGGAAGGGGCTAAAGTCTTCCCTGGCTCGCATTAAGCCTGGCAACTTTTTTTGCCATTGCTATGTCTACTATACTTTCTTGTTCGAATGCATTATTTTCTATAGACCAGTGGTGCCCAACCAGTCGGCCGTGATCGACCGGTAGATCAATGACATTCAATATAATTGATGCGAGCAATGTTACTAGTAATAGGCTAAGCTAACTAGCGTTAGCCGTTAGCTTAGCGTTAACCCTGGAACACGCTCAAAAGCGGACTCCACAACACCAGTTCCATTCGTGAGAAAAGGGGGTGGGTTATATTGACGAGGCTTGACAACAGAGGTTCAAATATAACTTCATATTTATTGGTTATTTGTTTCTTTTATATCAGTGTAGTGAAGCTCTTGGTGGTTAGGAAATGTAGTCAACAACACGGGGTGTCTAGTCAGGACACGGGAGGCAGGAACGTTCTTTGATGAGTTTTATTATCAATGGTCAGACAGATGCACAGGCAATTTCTACTTCTATTTCCCATTAACACGGTGGGAGTATGTGGGAGTGTGTGTGTGGTTCTAAATGGGGAGGAAACAAAGACATCAGCGTTACTAGTACTCATTAATCAGTCTGTTATATACTATACAATATACTGTTGCTACAAGTAACATAAACCTCACGAGTGGAACTACCAATGGGGATAAGCAGTGCTTTACCTATACTAGTTACAGGGATAAACTGTGCTAAACAGATACTAGATACTATAATCAACAACATAGATTATACCCAATAGGCTAGATTATCACTATAAACATACTGGTAAATTGCTTCCTAAACAGCTGGTAGAATTATAACATTAGTATAGGCCTTAACCATATAAGTCACCAACAATAACTAAGCGTCCTCATTATGCACATATTTAACACTTACTTGTGATCAGGGACGCACACATGAACTGAAGGAATCACTAAGCCCACTAGTATATATGGATGCTGGCTATCGACAGACATGTCTAGACATGTCTGAGGCGTCCTGCTGCAGAACGGCAGAGCAGCCCCCCACAGCCTTTATGTCTGACTGAGAGGCGTCCCGCTGCAGAACAGCAGAACAGCAGCACCCCACAGTCCTTATGTCTGCCCAGTCCTTGGGCCTTTTGTACAATCAGCATCCAGTCTCGACCACCGTGTGTTAAACTCTTCCTTCCTTTGTTGACGTTCGAGCGTGACATCGCCTACGGCAAGCTTACACGCTCAAAACGCAAACCGTAAACAGAACCCGGAGCGAACCAAGACTGAAGTGTGTACACAAACTAGAGGGGGGGAGGGGGGGAGGGGGGAGTTTGCACCCAAGGACGGAACGAGGACGGAACGGAGCTGATTCGACCCCGATGGTGAGTGAGAAAGCACCCTAAGTGCTTGTCTGTCCGTGTGTGTGTGTGTGCTTGTCTCTGTATGTGTGTATGTGTGTGTGTGTGTCTGTCTGTGTGTGTGTGTGAGTCAGAGGGGATTCTCCAGACCACAGAGTGTTCTTCCCACTGAGCCAGTCAGACCGCAGCCACCATTCTGATATTCATCCCCCATCATCTAGCTCTCATGAGAGCAATAATTACTTAACTTCTCATGTGTTCAGGTTCATCTATTAACACTTTGTGCGCCATTCACGTTGTATGACGTGTTTCAAGTTCATGCGAATTCTGCCAATCCACGGCGTACGACGTTATTTTGATCATAGTTCATATTTTCGCCATGGTATTCATATTTCCCTCACGGAGGCTGGTCTGTATGCTGTGGGACTCGGCACAACTCTGCAATGCTTCAATACTGCCACCTGGTGGATGATCGGCGAGTTGCCAAACCGGAAATGCCGGTTGGATATCGGTGCGTCTCCTACAGTGGCGGCCGCTGGGTACTTCGCCACTAGGGGCGCTATACCAAATATTTTGCGAACATGTACAGTACAGTACTGTACCACGCAAGACGTGAGCGATTCGACTCACGCTCACGGCAATGAATCGGCTCTTATGAACGAGTCGCTCAGCTGTTACTACAACAACACACAACCAGTCAAATAAAGTATAGTCTAGACTCTAATTCACAACTTGAAACACAATATAAATAGAAAAGTTAGAAACAAAACTCGCCCGTCTCCAAACACAGGCAGATCTCTCCCTCTCTCCTTCTCTCTCTCACACACAGCGCGACGTGGAATCGATTCGTTACACAATCAGACCTATTATATACCAAGAATAACTTCAGTATGAGTACAGGGCTGTACACATATTTTGCATATTGTTAAACGAGCCAAGGCTAGCTATTAAACTATCGATATGAATCGAAAATCTGGGACCCTGATGTAAACAAGACAAACGTCTTTCTCTGGTCTGCATCCCCTTAACAATTGTGTGTATTGAGCCGTACTGTATTGTACCCATTCTGCAATCTGTTAATAAAGTTCTCATTCATTCATTCATTCAAACATAGACGATATTGAACAAGCCATAATCCACGTATTTTCAATCCGAGAGAGCTGCAGTAGTTAAATCAATGAGCCATCGATAAATAAACAATCAGCAATGTCTCGCTTCATGAATGGCCAGCAGTAGTACTGCTCCTAAAAAAACTATTTACAACCGTTAACGTTAAGGAGAGAGAGAGAGAGAGAGAGAGATTTCTTCAACCTCGAACCTAAATTCCTTAGCAACCCGTGTTACCAAGTAAACAAATCACAGAACGATAGCCAGTTAGCCCGCACCAGCCTAGTAGTACTACTAACGTTAGCTCCCAGAACGATAGCCAGTTAGCCCGCACCAGCCTAGTAGTACTAACGTTAGAGAGAGAGAGAGACTCACTGTTTAGTTGAAACGTCCAGGGCAGGAAACGTGTATAATCCGCCATATAGCTTGTTAGCCAAGTGTTAGCTCAGCTGAGCTCGTCGACGTTAGCACAACACTCAACAAGTACATTCCTTTGTCCATTTCCGCTCGAACAGACTGCAAACTACCTGGCGTTCTATCGCCATGCTCTAAGACAAACTCTAACCTTAACCAACTTTGAAAGAGTGCCTAAGCTTAACAGTCTAAAGAACTTGCAGTCACAGCACGGCACGCTCTAAGACAAACAACAGTCCTAGTACCAGGAACCAAGCTAGAACTTGCTAGAATTGGAACATTAGAAATTGGATTCGGCCAATCAGAGATCGTCTCTGTGAAATTCTGCCATAGAAAAAAATACTGGCGTCGGCCAATCAGAGAGCGTCTCCGCGAAATGCGGCTATGGAAATTCTCACGGAAGTTCACGCTGCTTTCTAGACCGCTTCAAATCGCGCTCGGATTCCAACATAATAGTCATATTTCAACGCACAACGCCGTATGCACTGATTGGCTGTGACGGAGACAGCGATCAAACTGTGACGCGCACTCAGAGCGCTATCGCTTCTTGCCCGGGCGAGAAATACGAAAAAATAAAAGAAAACGTCACTTCCTGCCCATGAAAACGCTGTTTTTTTAATTTAGATAATAACGTTATATTGTGCATTGGAAATACAAACATACTTAAAATGAGTAAATATTATTCATTTTAAACATGTTTATATTATTTATAGGGCTATAAAACAAAAAACAAAAAAGTTTTTTTTTTCTCCTTCTCTCATTTAACAGGTGGGTCGGCGTCCGGCCACTCGCTTATCGTTGCGGGACTCAAAACACACGTCCATGTGTAGCGATCGCTGCCATAACTCAATAATCGACATGATTTGGGCTGTTATTATTATTATACAAACCGGAAATGGATCGCCTCGATCCCCATCAAATAACTGGGATCTGTTTGCTCCAGTATCATCGCCCAACGGTAAGAGGAGGCTGCCGTGACTTTCAGCGTTTTTGTTTATTATTATCCATGCAAACTGCTCTGATCTATATATCACCCATACTACATAAATCATTTAACGACGATCACGGAATTATAAACAACCCCCCCCCCCCCTCCGTTCACCCGCGCATGATCAGTCATAACGTACAGTTGAAGTTTTTAATATAGCGTGGATCGGCAACAAACGGCATTTGATAATGTATATATGCATTTATGCCTATATCTCACGTTCTAGGAATTACTGCAGAAAACGATAAAAACATATTTATAATCTAGACGGTATTTTCGTATGAATGTGTGAATGAAAAAGTAAAACGTTCCTACATCCTGAACGATAGATAATCGATGTTGAATGGGCCATAGTAATGTCAATTTAGCAATACAATTTTAAAAGTTATAGCCCTGCAAAGAAGGTGAACATCTCCATAGACTTACAGTACTGGCAGAGAATGGTATAAGATGCTGAAACTCCGTGGCAGTTAATGTGTTAAGGTTAATTTAAAACAGGAAAATTAAAACCGAAAACAGGAAAATTCATATCTGAAAACAGGAAAATGCATATCCGAAAACAGGAAAAGATTAAAACGGATTTCATAGGGCCCTAGTTAAGGTAAGTTAGGTGGCTGGGTGGCGCAGCGGACATTGCGCTCGTCACCAACGCAAGAGACACCGGTCTCGAATCCGGCTGTCAGCGTTGCCTCCGGCTTGGGCCAGCCGTCATACTGACTCAATTGGCAGAGTTAGCGGGAGGGGAGTCGAAGGGTGGTAGTCTAGTTGTTGTGGACAGCGACTCCTACAGGTCGGTCAGGGCGCCTGCACAGCAAAGACAGGAGATGGCGGGGGCAGTGTGAGCCTCCTACACGTTACTCCTCGCCAATGAGAGTCCTCGCTGCCAGGTGAAAAGAGGCTGCTGGCTGTCTCCTATGTATCGGAGAAAGCATGTGATAGACCTCAGGGCTCCCTAGAACGACCAGTAGGGGGCACATGCATGCAACGACCAGGTAGGGGAGGGGGGAATTGACATAACGACTAAATTGGGATGGGAGGAAAATACAGAAAAATCAGTAGAAAAAAAATAAATAAAAAAATGTGAGTTAATAAATTCACTCTGAAAATCTGCTCCGCTCTGATAAACTGACTCTTCGGTCAGAGCGTCCAGTGTGCACTCTGAGCCCTCAGAATTTCCGAACAACTTGAGTGCGCTCGTTCTGACACTGGTTGTAAATAGTTATGAGTGTTGTATGTGCCTCCCTGTATTGTAAATAGTTCATATGTGTGTTGTCACTACTGTATGTATAATTGTAAATAAGTTAATTTTTGTGTTGTAAATAAATATTGTTAATATTTATTTACCTAATTTATGTGCAATCGTTTCATTTCAGCTCAGTGTAGAGAAATGCACCGATACTAACCGCCTTACTGCGCGTGCCTATGACGACACTGTTGACACCACGTATCCGTGACACGCGCGCCCCGCGAAAACACTAGTAGTTTTGGGGGCTACCACCCCCCCTGAAAAAAATCCTAGGGGAAACACTGCACACACACACACACACTCACAGAGACAAGCACACACACACACAGACAGACAAGCACTTACACACACACACACGTACACACACAGACAAACACACACACACACACACACACACACGTGCACACATGGGCAGCAGGTACACAGACAAAAACACACATACACATACATACATACATATGAGATATTATTATATTATTATTATACTCTCTTCTCTCTTGCACACAGTCTCTCTCTCTATCATGTTCTATTTCTCTGCTCTCCCCTGGACTTTGTACTGTACTGTGAGTAGTATAGGTTTCAATATATTGTCAGAGGGTGGTATAGTGTTACACACACACACACACACACACACACACACACACACACACACACACACACACACACACACACACACACACACACACACACACACACACACACACACACACACACACACACACACACACACACACACACACACACACGTCTTGTTCCGTCAAGGAACCCCTGTTTACAGTGCGTTTATGTTGTTGTCCTTTATGGTTTTGGTTCCGTGGCACTTCGCTGCACCTCCAGCAACACCAGGATCAGACGGCAGTGCATTGTGGGTAGACTACGACAGAGATGAGTCAGCATGCCTGTATCACCATGCTGGAGCTGCAGTGCATTGTGGGTAGACTATGGATGTGAGGTTACAGTAATCAACAATGATCACTACAGGACTCTCAAGATTACATTGATTATTTTAGAATAGAATAGAATAGAAATAGAAATACTTTTATTATCCCGAGGGAAATTTGACACTACAAATCGCTCACATTAAACATTTAGACAGAACAAGTCGTGAATAAGAATAACAAAACAAATTGCCTAAGAATAGAATAAAATATACAGTAAATAAATACAGTAAAAATATACAGAAGTCTACAGTAGGTGTAATATTGCACAGTGGTGTTGTTTCAAAAGTAAAAGTCCGGCCCTCATTTATCAACGTTGCGTACGCACAGATATGTGCGTAACCCCTGCGTATGATCATTTCTAAGCAAAGTGTGGGACTTATCAAATTGAACGTGTGCTTGACTTTGTGCGTATATCTACACACAGCTCGGAGCACGCGTAGCTGACGCCCGGTGGTAGAATATGAAGCCTGCATGTCTGCAACGCGGAAATAAGCTTCCGTGCATTACTTCCAACACTGGCGTGTTCAACATATATCCCCCGTAATTCATTATAGTTCATTGTAAAATAGCGACAGTAGTGTAATTATAACGGGCTCACGCGCGAACAAGAGGTTGGCTTGCTTGTTTGGCACGGGGGGGGGGCAGACGCAGAACACCCACCTCCAAACGCGATTAAATATTGTTTCAAATAAAAAGCGACATACTATTATTTTGTGTCATGTTTCCAAATAAGATTGGCCACAACGAAATGCTTTCTACTTCAATTTGTTGGTTAGAATAGATACCTCCGTTGAAACTTCACTGAGACTAAAAGTAAAAGACAGTATTTTTTTTTTGTGAGCTCCGCGCACAGACGTGATAATAATAATAATAACAATAATAATAATAGCTTCATTTTATATAGCGCCTTTCAAGAGACCCAAGGTCGCTTTACATAGATAGGGGGGGGGAAATAACAAAGTAATAAACATAGCGGACAGTCCTCCAAAATCCCTGCTAATGTTTGAAACATGTCAAATATCCACTCGCCGCCCTCCAATTCCAGATTGGCGTTGAATGCAGCTACTTTATCTGCCAACTTGAACACAGTTGTCATCATTGCCTCGTTGTTGTTGTTGTTGTTGTTGTTGTTGTTGTTGTTGTTGTCGCCACATATTATGCAGAGAGGACGTCGGCTCGGCATGCAAGAATCACCGACCTGTTGCGATAAACCCGTATTTTAAGTATGGCTCCTGTTTATTAAAAGAAGCGTTATATTTCCCCGTTGCAAAGAAGCTATCCAAAGATGTTTGTTTTGTTTTTTTTAACACATTTTGTTACTCGCTCGCATCTCGAACGCGGAAGTGAAAGTGCATTAGGGAAATATACACGCGGCCCGGTGGACTATTCCATTGGTTCTCCCAGTCCACGTGACCATTTCTAGCATTTCAATTGGCTATAGTGACAGACATGCTTTTGATGACTACTGGTAGATAGATACAGCTTCACAATAAAATACACCCTGGCGTCCCGAGTGAATATTTCCCGCGCGTAAAATAAATATCATATTCTCAAAATAATCTGACGGGCCAGAAATTATTGCTGGCGGGCCAATGTCGGCCCGCGGGCCGCCTATTGCCGACCCCTGGCGTATAGGCTACAGCATACATGGCAGTGAGATTCATTGTTCTTGTATATGCTCTCATATTATTGTTTATATAGGCTACCCAATACCGACATCAAAATAGATTGTATGCATCTACAAATCATATGCAGCAGGTAGAAAATTGACGGAAAATCCGTCGCAATTTGGAATAAAATTGAGGAGAACTTTAATCCCTGGGTATTAATCGAACAAAACGGAAAAAGGCAGTCATATTCCAGCACGGTCTTTATTAGTTAATATGGTCTTTAAGTTAATAGATATCATATCCGACATCACCGTACGTGTACATGTCTGTCAGCCTGCGTATTTCTCCATAACACGCTTCCCTCGGCTTAGTCCACTGTACACTGTAAATAAATAATTGATCACAAAGCACTATATTAAGCCCACACAAATCTGTTTTTAGAGAAAAACACAGTGCAATCTCAGCGGCTACTCTAGTTATAAATGACGTTGTATCAGCCCTTGAAAGGAAAGCATTGTGCTTGTCTTCCTATCTGTTTTGGATTACGGAGATGTAATCAATTACTATTTTTTTTTTTTATATTTTTTTTATTATTGCAAAACAAAAAATTATTAAAAGTCAGTACTCAACACACAATGCATAATGAAACTTTCAGTAAAGGTGGTTAAAATATATGCAAGTACAGAAACAGGATAAAACAAAAATAGTCTATAATAACATTTTAACCGTATACAGTGTATATCCAGCGAAATTACAATTATATAAATGTTAGTATATAATATACCCCTAATACCTATTTTCTAAAACCCTACACACATATGCTCCAGCTCAAACCCCCCCCTCCCGGACCCCCTCTTGGATAGTACCTCCATTATCCCTCACTCCTAACCAGACACTACCATTATAAGCTAGCTTTTATTCTCTCCACCACTTCTAACCACATTGACATATTGGATTCATTGAGCCCCAGAATTCTTGCTGTAGATATTTCTTGATATATCACATCGAGATATGTAAGAAACCACACTTTTCGGCACATTTTTTCCGGTTGAAACCAACGTGATGCGATCAGTTTTTTAGCTACTGTGATACCCGATAAAACCAATCTTTTTAGTTGTGGATTCACTGCAAACTCAAAAACATCATTCAATAGTAATACCGCGGGGTGTACAGGTATATTCCAAAATACGAGTATTGATAATTGTTGGGACACATCTTTCCAGAATGCCTTAACTGGTGGGCAGTCCCAATACATGTGCATAAATGTTCCTTCGTCCCCATTTGTACATTGGGAGCATTTGGAGTCTTGTATAAGCCCCATTTTGCACAGCCTTATAGGAGTCAAGTATGTCCTGTGAATATAGTTCAGATTGATTTGTTGATGATCCGGGTTCCTTGATGTAAGTCGGACATTTGCCCAGGCTCCTTGCCAATCAAAGTCATATTCCAGGTCTGGTATATCCCTCCTCCAGACAGTGTCTAGTTGAAGGGTTTCATACGAGGACGTTAGTAATTGATAATAAAAACCTGATACAAAACCTCCCAATGTATCTCTTTCATAGAAAAATTTGTGGTATCTGTGGTGTTCAATTGGTATGAGTAATGGAACACCGTGAGATCTCATACAAAGTCGTAACTGTATGTAAAAAAGCCATGTGGACTCGGTGAGGTTAAACTTTATGCATATTTCGACATAACTACAGAGGCCCTTGTTATTAAAAATATCCCCTAATGAGTGTATGCCTTTCTCTTCCCATATAGGGAATCTTATAGGACGTTTTCCCATTAAGAGTGCATTGTTATTGAATATGGGAGTGTGATTATGCCATTCTTGAGGGTTAGGATATTTCTTTTGTGTTTCCCGCCATGTTCTGATTGCATGGGTAATTATTGGGCCAAATTCTCGCTCACAATGCTTGATTGAAAGTTTAGTGTGTGCTATGTCTTTCAGTCTCTGTGGGGCTACTATGTTTTCTTCTAATTCTCTCCAAGATACCAAAGCCTGGGGGTCAAACCATATCTTCAATGGTCTTAATGTGAAGGCCTTAAAATATTGTAAAAAATCTGGGACTGCCATGCCACCGTCTGCTTTATTTCTCTGTGCGGTGGATCTTTTTATGCGAGGTGGTTTGTTATTCCAAATAAATTTGTATGTGGAGGTTTGTAATCTTTTCCAGTAGCCCTCTGGAGGAGGTAACGGAAGCATTGAGCTGAAGAAATTGATTCTTGGTAATACATCCATCTTAACTATTGATACCCTTGCCTGTACTGAGTTTTTAAGTTTTGCCCACCTGTCCAGGTCGTCTTTGATTTTGTTCTGTATTTTTGTGTAATTGTGCTTCACCGTTTGTCTTATGGTGGGAAATATTTCCACACCCAAGCATCTGAAATGTTTGACCATGGGTATCGCACCTGGGAGGGATGTGTCTTTTTTTGCACTGGTGTTAAGAGGAAGAAAAGCCGACTTAGGCCAATTTATTTTAAATCCCGATAAATCACCAAAGTTCTCTATCAACTTGAGTATATGCGGCAATGTGTTGTTGGGGTTTTGCATGAACAATATTACGTCGTCCGCATATAAACTAATTTTATGATGTGTGCCCTTGATTACTATTGGTTCTATGTGTTGGGATTGTCTTATAAATTGTGCTAAAGGTTCTAATGATAGATCGAATAGTCCGGGACTAAGAGGGCAACCCTGTCTGGCTGAGCGTGATACCGGAAAGATATCGGAAATGAATGTGCCTGTTGTAATCCTGGCCGATGGGTCCTTGTATAGTACTTTAATCATATCAATGAATCCTTTTCCTAACCCCATCCTTTCTAATACTGCCCATAGAAACGACCATTCCAACCTGTCAAATGCTTTCATAGCATCCAGGGATAGTATCGCCTTAGGTGTGGTGTCCTCTTTGTCAATTACTATTTAATTTTTTAAACACACCACACAAAGTAAATAGCATGATCATGTATTATGTTTGTAAAAGTTTAAATATCAACATTATCTGGCCATCCTCAGTAAATATGATCAAACTCCTCTGACCCGTCTGGTCTTTCTAAAGAGCCAAGAGACGGGACAGTAATATATATATATATATTTGTGGAAAAGGCTCCCTCTTGTCTAGTAATATTACACGCTTATACTAAACACGTAAAGGCACCAAAATTTGGTACCGATTGATTTAGCGCGAATCAGTACTATGTAGTTGTAATTCGGTCAGAGTTCGGTACCCAACCCTTGTAACAAGACACAGAGGTAATTCCTTCACTTCACGGACTCTATATAAAGGGTACATCTTTAACCCTTTAAGCCCTGTTTCCTGCTCTCCGATGATGTTGTCCACCGGTAGAGCTCTTAGCACACAGTCCATGCCGGTCTTCATACTGGACACCTGCAGCTCTGGCTAGTTGGTGACAAACCCAATGTAAAGTCAATGGGGCCACGTGTCAATCTGTACATTACATTTACATTTAGTCATTTAGCTGAACGCTTTTATCCAAAGCGACTTACAAGTTCTGTACGACAAGTCAGCAGGAAGGGTACAACTCTTACTGAGTAACAATGTTCATCAAACAGTGCTGAAACTTGAGTTGGGTGCTGCAGTGATGAGTGCATAGTAGGCTGTCCCCGACTAAGGATTTGGATGGTCGACTATGATTGGCCAAAATTTGCCGTTAGTCGACCATTGGTCGACAAAAAAAAGTATAATATTTTAAAAAATAAATTAAATTAAATTTCTTTTTAAATTTGTATCATTCCATTTGGGCTGTGGGGGGTGCTTAATGTCTGAAGGAGTCGACTGAAGGCTTCTTGTCCTCTGCAAAAGCATGCAATTGGTCCACTGATGGATACATCTTGATATTTGTCTAGTCTAGTGTGTTCATTAGATGGTTGAACTCCTCTTTCAGTGCCTCTGTGCCTGTTTTCGTAGGCAGTTAGCCTCTGGTATGCGTGCCATTAGCGTTAGCCACGCTTCTAGGCCTCTTTTCTTTTGGAAAGAATGATAAAATTCGACTACGGATAAAATTCGCCAGGCGACTACTGCTCCTTTCGACCGATTAGTCGACTAATCGACTAATAGGGGTCAGCCCTTAAGACATATTATTATAATAGGAAGAGTGCATCATAGTATAAGACAGTAAGAAGGTTAGTGTTTTTCTGATTTAAAAAAAAAAATTATTTCAGATATTGAAGTGTGTTTTTAATCAACGGCGAAAGATTGATCGGGTTTCGGCTGTCCCAACTGTGGTGGGAAGTTCGTTCCACTATTGTGGAGCGAGGACCGAGAATAGGCGGCTTCTCCTTGATGACCTCCGGGAGCTCACATGAATGAATGAATGACTTTTATTTATATAGCACCCTTCACAGCACGAATGCACAGGGTGCTTTACACTACAGCTTAGTATAAAAAATACAACAAAACAAAATCAGAAATAAATGACAACAACAACAACAGACAGCAGTTAAATCACTGTGAAACCAGATAAAAAAGTAGAATAAAAGAATTTGGATAAAATCATGAGTCACTAATTAAAAAACAAAACTATAGGAACAGTGAGGACAAGAAAGAGTGCCTATGTATGACCAAAGGCCTGTCTGAACAAATGTGTTTTTAGTTGTTTTTTTAAAAGAGTTTTCTGAGGGGGCAGTTCGCAGGTCCAGGGGGAGAGCGTTCCAGAGCCTTGGTGCTGTCACCTCGAAGGCTCGATCACCCCTTGTTTTCAGCCTGGACCTGGGGACCACCAGGAGGTGCTGATTGGCAGATCTGAGTGAGCGGGTGTTGGTGTGTTGGTGTAGGGATGTAGATAGGGGCCTGACCGTGGAGTGCTCTGAAAGTGAAAGTGAGGACTTTGAAGTGAATTCTATAGTGTACCGGGAGCCAGTGCAGGGATACCAGAATGGGAGTGATGTGACTTGTGACATGATTTTTTTGACCTTGTGAGTAGCCTGGCTGCAGCATTTTGGACCATTTGTAGTTTGTCTGTGGATGATTTGGTGAGACAGGTGAAAAGTGAGTTGCAGTAGTCAAGCCTAGAGGAAATAAAAGCATGCACGGACAGTTCTAGTTCAGAGTGAGATATGATGGTGCGTAGTTTTGCAATGTTTCTGAGGTGAAAGGTCTGAGGTGAAAGGTCTGAGGCGGCCAGTAGATGCAGAGTGTAGGGGTCTTGAGGGTGTGTAGTTAGTAGGGCTGTCTTAAATACTTCGAAGCTTCGAAGCTTCGTTCGATGGCACAAGCTTCGAACATTAAAAAAAAAATCGAAGTTTAAAAAAATAAAAAAAAAGATTAAAAAAAAAATTCAAACAAAAAATTAATTTTTTTTTTTTACTTCGATTTGTGTGTGTGTGCGTGCGTGCGTGTGTGTGTGTGTGTGAGAACTACCCATCCCAGTTAGGACAGCCGAATCCCGTCCAATCTTTCGCCGTCGACTAAAGACTCACTTCTTCAACCATTATCTGAAATGATTAAAAAAAAAAAAAAGAAAAAAAAAAAATCTAACCGTGACTAACCTTACTGTCATGCACTTTTCCTAATAAACTAACCTACACTGTAACACGCAACACTTTGATAAACATTGTTACTCAGCTGATAGAGTTGTACCCTTCTTGCTGTCTTGTCGTACAGAACTTGTAAGTCGCTTTGGATAAAAGCGTCAGCTAAATGACTAAATGTAAATGTGTGTGTGTGTGTGTGTGTGTGTGTGTGTGTGTGTGTGTGTGCGTGTGTGTGTGCGTGTGTGTGTGTGTGTGTGTGTGTGTGTGTGTGTGTGTGTGTGTGTGTGTGTGTGTGTGTGTGCGCGCATGAGGCCATTGGGTGGGGCCGGGGGACAAATACACTGGAGGAAATTAACCCAGCTCAGCACTGCCCAAATTATATCATCACTATTGCCTGTTTGAAGGATATCATCCTCAAATACATATACACCTACATGCCTTGTAGAATTCCACACATAAGAAAGAAAGATACTGGGATGAATAAACAAAATAGGAAATAAAATTTAGATAAGGTGCTACTGAGATGTTTTGGTGAGTTCTTTGTTTTTTTGTGGAAGTTGCCCTTCTTAAAAATGCATGAACATTCACTGATAATTGGTCTGTAGTGGAGTCTACAAGGTCTACATTGCCGGACCATGTAGAATCCGGACCTTGTAGACTGACATAATTCTGTGCATAGTTTAGTCTACACAGGCCATATTTCAAATAATCAAAATCTTACTTCATTCATCTTAAACATTCTTGATTTGGGGGATTGGTAGTTCCCATGAAATCTGAAGTTGTTCAAACGACAACAGCGATCCACCTTGAATTAAATCACACAGCCGAGTGAAACCTTGTTGGCTCAGTCACGAAAGGGGCTACTTAATTAATTAATCCAACCCACTTTATTTATAGAGCACATTTAAAAACAACAAAGTTTATGAAAGTGCTGTACAAGTCCCACAACATAAGATAAAAAAATAATTTTTTTTTTTTTTTTTTTTTTTCCTCGAAGCTTCGAATTAAAATCGAAGCTCGGCCCCGAAGCTTCGATTGCCAAAAAAAGCTTCGAAGGTCAGCCCTAGAAGATGCAGAGTGTAGGGGTCTTGAGGGTGTGTAGTTAGAAGATGCAGAGCGTAGGGGTCTTGAGGGTGTGTAGTTAGAAGATGTAGAGCGTAGGGGTCTTGAGGGTGTGTAGTTAGAAGATGCAGAGCGTAGGGGTCTTGAGGGTGTGTAGTTAGAAGATGCAGAGCGTAGGGGTCTTGAGGGTGTGTAGTTAGAAGATGTAGAGTGTAGGGGTCTTGAGGGTGTGTAGTTAGAAGATGCAGAGCGTAGGGGTCTTGAGGGTGTGTAGTTAGAAGATGTAGAGTGGAGGGGTCTTGAGGGTGTGTAGTTAGAAGATGCAGAGCGTAGGGGTCTTGAGGGTGTGTAGTTAGAAGATGCAGAGTGTAGGGGTCTTGAGGGTGTGTAGTTAGAAGATGTAGAGTGGAGGGGTCTTGAGGGTGTGTAGTTAGAAGATGCAGAGCGTATGGGTCTTGAGGGTGTGTAGTTAGAAGATGTAGAGTGTAGGGGTCTTGAGGGTGTGTAGTTAGAAGATGCAGAGTGTAGGGGTCTTGAGGGTGTGTAGTTAGAAGATGCAGAGCGTAGGGGTCTTGAGGGTGTGTAGTTAGAAGATGCAGAGTGTAGGGGTCTTGAGGGTGTGTAGTTAGAAGATGTAGAGTGGAGGGGTCTTGAGGGTGTGTAGTTAGAAGATGCAGAGCGTATGGGTCTTGAGGGTGTGTAGTTAGAAGATGTAGAGTGTAGGGGTCTTGAGGGTGTGTAGTTAGAAGATGCAGAGTGTAGGGGTCTTGAGGGTGTGTAGTTAGAAGATGCAGAGCGTAGGGGTCTTGAGGATGTATAGTTAGAAGATGCAGAGCGTAGGGGTCTTGAGGGTGTGTAGTTAGAAGATGCAGAGCGTAGGGGTCTTGATGGTGTAGTTAGAAGATGCAGAGCGTAGGGGTCTTGATGGTGTAGTTAGAAGATGCACAGCGTAGGGGTCTTGAGGGTGTGTAGGTAGAAGATGCAGAGTGTAGGGGTCTTGAGGGTGTGTAGTTAGAAGATGCAGAGCGTAGGGGTCTTGAGGGTGTGTAGTTAGAAGATGCAGAGTGTAGGGGTCTTGAGGGTGTGTAGTTAGAAGATGCAGAGCGTAGGGGTCTTGAGGGTGTGTAGTTAGAAGATGCAGAGCGTAGGGGTCTTGAGGGTGTGTAGTTAGAAGATGCAGAGCGTAGGGGTCTTGAGGGTGTGTAGTTAGAAGATGTAGAGTGTAGGGGTCTTGAGGGTGTGTAGTTAGAGACCATTGACCAGAGGTAGGCGGGAGCCGTTCCTTTGCTGCGCCCTGAAACAAACGCTGAATCCTACTTTGGACGCAGTGATTGTGGAGTAGGTTTCAACATTGATTTCTGGGCTCGACACCATTGACTTTGCATTGGTTTTGCAGCCAAGTAGCCAGGGCTGTCGACAGGCAGCATGAATAACAGGAGAAAGGACTTAACCGATTGGTAACATCAGTGACAAGTAGGACATTGGGCCAGGGGTCCAACATTCTCCACTTGAAGGGGAACACACCGCCCAAATTAAGTGTTCCAGTATGTTCTTTCCATGGTCCAGGAAAGTTCAATCAATATCAGTGAACATGAGCTTCTCTCTCCCAAGGCCAGAAACCAGAGAAGTAAGAATAGAACGTGTGATGTCATGAGGTATAAAGTCTGGAGCTGCTCCATAGACAATGAATGGGAGACTGATGTTGTGGACCCACAGATCTTTCCTTATTTTTTTTATACTTAAATTAGCTTTATTCTATAGTAGTGTTCTCAGTTCTGAAACAGAAAATGTACCCGTATATACGGAGTGTTCCCCTGGGTGTTCTCAGTGTCATCTTTACCATCCACCTTTTGGATTCGGGAGAGTTGTTCAGGGTCATTAATACTTTTGGACCATCTTAGACAGTAGAAATAACAGTTTCCTCTTCCCAGCAGTGCTATCTATACATCCAGATAGTTTTGTGTGATTTGCAGAGGTTTGGACATATCGGCTGTATAGTAGAGATGTCTGCCGATGGGATAGACTCTCTCTCTCTCT
>NC_140173.1:25654574-25726415 GCF_963971535.1 Notolepis coatsorum | reverse complement strand
GGGCTGGTAAAGATATGCCTCCTAAAGTGTGTAAACGGAAGTACAGGAAGTACAAGCTACAGGCTTTCCGGTTTCGGCAAAACATTTATAGAAACGTGTGAAGTGCACAATATTTCCTCGTTTAAGCCACGGCAGCGGCTTTGCCTGAAGAATTTACTACATGACCGGGACGTTATATAGCTTGTTTGCCGACAGGATTCGGGGGAAAGTTTGGTCCGTTCGGAGGCAGCTTCCAGGGGAAGTACATACACCGGAGATTATAGTTCTTTACCAGGCTTTATTATCTCACGGAGGAGATGAAACTGGGAACGAGGTATATCATATGACTGACAGTAATATGTGTGTGTGTGTGTGTGTGTGTGTGTGTGTGTGTGTGTGTGTGTGTGTGTGTGTGTGTGTGTGTGTGTGTGTGTGTGTGTGTGTGTGTGTGTGTGTGTGTGTGTGTTGTGACTAATGGTCTTGAGGCCGGGGGGGTTATTGCACACATGCCCGGCCCCACACCAAGTGAGCCTACTTCAGGTTGGTTCAGCTAGGTTGAAATAAGTCCTCTTAACTCTGCCCAGCTGTTTGGATCTCAGACAAAAATATGTATGTGATTGATTGATTGATTGAAAAGTTTATTAACAGATTGCAGAATGGGTACAGTACAGTACAGCTCAATACATACAATTGTTAATGGGATGCAGACCAGAGAAAGACTTTCGTCTTGTTTACATCAGGGTCCCCCATTTTCAATTCATCATAACATATATGACATACATGACATACAGATAGACAGTACTGCTACATCTATACATTTATGACATATCAGATTTGCAAATACAGTACTGTTTGTGATACAGAAGTGTCCAGAAAAGGAGTGTATATACATTTGGCGTAGAAACTGTACATTGGAGGAGGTTGGTTGGGTGGGGTGGGGTTGGGTGAGGGCTGTACATTGGAGGTGTGGGGGGGGGGGGTTAACCCTGTATGCAGGTTAACCCTGTATGCTACTAATGACAATGACTTTCTATCATGGAAACAACTACTATATATTCCTTATTTTCTCTATTCAGCAGCAACGCCATTATTACATTTCTGTACACACTGTCCTGTCCTTGGTTGCTGTGTTATTGCAGGTTTATTAAGCACTTACCCTGGTTCCCCACTAGATGGCGCCGTGGTCACATGGACGGAAATCTAGGCGTTCACAGTTTCCTTTGTCACAATGGCTCAAATGTGAATTGTACACTATTAGATTTGGTAGTTTTTCTATTAGCTGCTATAGTAATATAATCACACTTGAATTATATTGTTTCTATCAAATATAATAATAATAATAATAATGGATTGGATTTATATAGCGCTCTTCTCTGACTGACTGTTGCTCTGACTCAGAGCGCTTCACAGAGTCCATTATTCGTTCATACACAGTCAACTATTTACAGCCAGGCCAACAAGATGGTAGGGCATTAGGACTGTCGTCGTTTTGACCCTTTGGTTGGTTATGACCGAGAAAATACAAGCGCTCATATTGTTTTAGTTTGATGATGAATCCATTCGATATAAAACCCAACTGGAATAATTTCTTCTATTGGAATAATTTGGTTTCTAGATTAAAAAATACACGACGCTATGCCTTTGAGATAAAACAGTCCATCTCATAAATAGGCTTATTTGTCTTTCATTCGAAAGATCAAAACTCAGTCTGCACGAGTTTTAGACTGAAATTCACAAGAAAATGTCGATTTATCACTTTGTTATTGGGATAATATATTTTTGTCAAAACGAAAAACCATCGTTGCTTTCACGTATATCGGCTACTTGCTTTACTCAGAAAGGGAAGTCTGAGGCAAGTGCGTGAAAGCAACGAGGGAGTTTCGTTTTGACGAAGATAATTATATAATCTCACCTCAACAGATATACGGGTAAACAATACAGTACAACGGAAATAAGTTGACATCTAACCATGCAGAGTGCAAATGTAAACAGTAAAAGTGCACAATATGTACAAAATGTACAAACTAGTGTGTATATATATATATATAAATTAGTAACTGAGTAATACTGATAATCAGATGCATGTACAGTGTTACAGTATTATTGTGAACAGTGATACAGGTATAATTACACTATATGTTAAGTCATATGGCCAACGGTATAAATAATAAGGATAAGGGATATATATAGATATAGTATCTACAGGTATGTAAACCGGAATATATGCAGGTATACTCAAACATATGTGGATAAATATATATACTGTAAATATATACGGCATATACAGCATTATTGTACATGGATATGCGTTATACGGGTTGACTATAGTTATTATTAGAGTGTAAGATAGTTGTAAACGGTGAAGGCATCAGATTAATTGCAATAACAATTCATTGCAATAATTATGATCTTCACATTCTCCCTTTTTGTTACAATACGCTTTTACGTAGAAAAACAAATGTGTGGAATGACCTGATGGCGATGGATGCGTGTTCATTGTTATCATATCGACTATGAATGATGTTATGTAATATTGTTATTCATCAGCAGGTCTGTGTTGTGCCCGTGTGAAATAGCCTAAATCGAATAGCCTTTCCAGCACATATTGTATCGTTTCAACAATTTAATACAACTTCCTTGAATCTGTGGAACATGTTGGTTAGGTTTTGTTATGTGTTTTTATTACAAGAAACTAGTCGTAATTGTAATCATTTATTTCCCAGCAACATGTGTGTCTTCTTCGCTTGTCTATCGAGGGAGTTGCTACTTTATGTTGTTTCATGCTTCGCCTCCCTGCCTGCTGCCCCTTCCTTCTTCAAGAGGAACAATATTTACCACCCGGGCAGGACGCAGTGTTCCTGCTCCATGAAGCCCCCCCCCCCGCTAATCGATTAGTCAAAGCGAATTCCCATTGTGACGTCGTTGGGGGATAATCAACTATTCTGAACATTTTAGTAATCTGAAGACTTGAAACCCCTCTCTGGCCCAAACGGCAAGGAGAACATACCACGTGTCATTATTTTTACCAGCTATATACAGTAAGTAACATTTCAGACCCATTTGATAATATGTCCCCTTTAAATAAATAAACCCAACACAAGCGTATATTTTATATTCTATGGACCACTATCTAATAAAGGTGTTTGAACAGTTTGTTATTGCGATACTTTGCCAATATATCAGTAAATATAGTGTACAATCCAATTGAGACATTAATTAAACAATGGGTTTCTATAGTGAGACCACTCCGTGAATCGTTTAGCCCATCTTATAAATATAACCATACATCTGTGATTCTAAAAATATGATCAAGCCCTTCTGTGGTCAATGGACACATGAGGGAAGGGTTCTGATAGAAAACTGCGACGCGCTACAAGCCTATTTTGTCGATGAGAGAAACAATATTTAGGCCTATAGATACAGGCTTTAAATGAAAGGGGCAATTTGTTGTTCTGCGTATCATAGATGGAATTAAAATGTACTGTATAAGGGAAGACAGGTCTGTTGTTGTTGTTGTTACTGCTATTCGTTATCTAAAAACGAAAAAAACACGTGGTTGTTTTTTCTTTCTGACCACAAGGTGTGGCGTCGGTATGTATAATAAGGCTCTAAACATCCGAATGTCAATTTTGGTATCGCTTTCTAAACAAACAATCGATCCTTAATAAATGTCGCAGCAGATATAATTTCCTGCGTGGTAATAATATAAAGAGATATTTGACATTTACGTGTTTGAGTTGTTCACCATGGCAGGTGCACACGGTTAGACAGCTCCACCCCGCCACAGCATGACTCAAAACGGGTTATTATTAATAATACAAACACACTCTCGTAATAAATATTGCTTAAAAAATGCCACCGTTTCTAATAGGTTAGAACACAGAGTAGAATTGAATTAATTGAAATAGCCTTGTTAACCGTCACGGTAATATGTCATTCAATATACAAAATGTAATAGCATCATGCACAATTACTCATTGTATAGGAAACTATTCTAAAACAAACGGGCTTCAAATGACTTCATTTAAATATACTTTAAATAGTCGCCCCCGGGGTTGGTGTTTTTCTAAAACACATTTAACGAATAAGGGGGGAATCAAAAACAACCAACGTTTTTTCCCCTTTTTGCTTTGAATTGCATGTGTTCTGTGTGAAGCTCGTCTTCGTCAACCCGCGGGGTGAGTCACCTTGAAGAGACGCGGTGGATCCTCTCTCTCACTTTATTACACTGCTCTTTCTGAAGTGCGTGTGTTTTACACGACGAACACGTTGCCGCCGCTCCATCACGCCGCGCTGCTGTTTGGTTTTCATGCAGCTTTTTTTGTTTGTTTTCAAAGCGGGGATTTTAGGCTTTTGATTGATTAATTGAACATTTATTAACAGATTGCAGAATGGGTATACAGTACAGCTCAATACACGTTAAGGGGATGCAGACCAGAGAAAGACTTTCGTCTTGTTTACATCAGGGTCCCCCATTTTCTATTCATCATAACATATAATGACATACATTACATACAGATGGACAGTAGGCCTACTGCTACATCTAGACATTTATGACATACCAGATCTACAAGTACAGTACTGTTTGTGATACAAAAAGAGCATGGCTTTTAAATCTCTTTTAAAAACCTACATGTTCTCCTTGGCCTTCCCCCCTACTTAATCACCACTAGACCCCTGGCCCTTCTATCCTCTTTGTTTTACTGTGTGTGTCCTACCTGTTTTTATTACTTTCATTGCTTTACTGTGTTTTAATCTTATATCTTGTATCATATTATTTTGTTTTTATCAACCTGCCTGTGAAGCACTTTGGTGCCAGCTGCCGCTGCCTGGAAATGTGCTATATAAATAAAATTGACTTGACTTGACTAAAAAAGAGAGTATATACATTTGAGGGGGAAGAAACTGTACATTGGAGGAGGTTAGGTAGGTGGGGTGGGGGGTCGGGGGGAAACTGTACATTGGAGGTGGTTTGGTGGGGGTGGGGGGGGGTTGCTGGTCGGGATCCAGGCCGGGTTGTGCAGGCTGGCTCCCCGTGATGACTATAGGGTAGAGGAGGTGATGCAGCAGTTTGTGATGATAACATAACGCTGCATGCATTACATTCTTCTAATTATCTAACCCTTTCACTGTGAAAGGTTAACCGTCTGTAGTGTGGTAGTGAAAGGGTTAACCTGTAGTGTGGTAGTGAAAGGGTTAACCTTCTGTAGTGTGGTTGTGCCACCCATGGATGCATGACGAGGACTCAGAGTTCTTTAATTACAGATGGCTTGTTTTATTGATGCAAATTCTTGAATGAGGCTAGCGGAGCTAGCTAGCATCATGTGACTGTAGCATCACTTTCATCACCACCGTAGAACTACAATGCAGGAAATAATGACAATCAATATTCATACATTCAGTCAATAGAATTACAAAAACAAAACGAAAATGTGTGAATAAACTACTAACCACTTTGGC
The DNA here is from genome assembly GCF_963971535.1 of Notolepis coatsorum. Classification (NCBI taxonomy): domain Eukaryota; kingdom Metazoa; phylum Chordata; class Actinopteri; order Aulopiformes; family Paralepididae; genus Notolepis; species Notolepis coatsorum. Next base: position 25,720,976 of record NC_140173.1, on the reverse strand, counting down.
CTGCTTGCAGCTCAATGGGAGGGGGTTTATCTTCAAATCTCTAGTATTTAGTCTTTTAGCTTTGACAAAATAAAGTGCACAAATCTGCTGTGCTGTCTTCTTCTACACGTCTTGGCACGCTCTGCCTGATCTGATCAAACTACGGCAAGTCAGAGCGGGAGACAGGAAGTGATCCGTCACATGAAATAAAATGAAATGTCAAAATAAACATGTGCCCTCTATAGGCGACAGCTGCATTTACAGTGGTAGTGAAAGGTTCACCTTCTGTAGTGTGGTAGTGAAAGGGTTAACCTTCTGTAGTGTGGTAGTGAAAGGTTAACCGTCTGTAGTGTGGTAGTGAAAGGTTAACCGTCTGTAGTGTGGTAGTGAAAGGTTCACCTTCTGTAGTGTGGTAGTGAAAGGGTTAACCTTCTGTAGTGTGGTAGTGAAAGGGTTAACCGTCTGTAGTGTGGTAGTGAAAGGGTTAACCTTCTGTAGTGTGGTAGTGAAAGGTTAACCGTCTGTAGTGTGGTACTGAAAGGGTTAACCTTCTGTAGTGTGGTTGTGGAAGGTTAACCGTCTGTAGTGTGGTAGTGAAAGGGTTAACATTCTGTAGTGTGGTAGTGAAAGGGTTAACCGTCTGTAGTGTGGTAGTGAAAGGTTAACCGTCTGTAGTGTGGTAGTGAAAGGTTAACTTTCTGTAGTGTGGTAGTGAAAGGGTTAACCTTCTGTAGTGTGGTAGTGAAAGGTTAACCGTCTGTAGTGTGGTAGTGAAAGGTTCACCTTCTGTAGTGTGGTAGTGAAAGGGTTAACCTTCTGTAGTGTGGTAGTGAAAGGGTTAACCTTCTGTAGTGTGGTAGTGAAAGGTTAACCGTCTGTAGTATGGTACTGAAAGGGTTAACCTTCTGTAGTGTGGTTGTGGAAGGTTAACCGTCTGTAGTGTGGTAGTGAAAGGGTTAACATTCTGTAGTGTGGTAGTGAAAGGGTTAACCTTCTGTAGTGTGGTAGTGAAAGGTTAACCGTCTGTAGTGTGGTAGTGAAAGGGTTAACCTTCTGTAGTGTGGTTGTGAAAGGGTTAACCCTCTGTAGTGTGGTTGTGAAAGGGTTAACCACCCTTTGTCGTGTGGCAGTGAAAGGATTTTAAACCTTTAGTAGTGTGGCAGTGAAAGGGTTAAAGGATAAATACTCATTGATGTCTTTATTTCAAGACATTGTTTTTTAGGCCTATATATCAAATAGCTGCATTGCATAATAGGCTGCATGTCGTTTTTAGAGTCCTTACAACCTGCACATGTATTATTATAATACCGGTATAACTGTTTTGTCTATCATCGACAGCCTCACATTATATTATAATTATATTAACGTTATTATATTTTAATGTGAGGCTGTCGATGGACAAAAGTCTAATCTAATAAACAGCAGTAGCTTGTTTTATACTTTTAGTTGAGCGACATCTTCAGAAGAATTTTTCGTGTGACCCAAAAATTATTTTGCAGGCTATATATGTAGATTCATCTAATTAATGTATTGACAATTTAGGCTTCCCTGTAGCCTAGATACACATGATGATGATCATCGACAGTTGAGACAAACACAGTTACTCAGTCTATATCATCATCCATCATCATCATCATCCTCATCATCATCATCGTCATCAAAATGTCAATCAACTCCCCTATACCTCCTCACTTAGTCACGTGTTAATGACAGCCTACATTAGATCTGAAACATCTGCAAAATACACGCCTACTGCACATCTGAGTCATCGCGTACTCTCCTCATCAATACAATATAATATAATAGAGGACATTTGGAATATGTCGTGGTTACTTTAAGTTCATTGAGTCTTCATCTCTTCATCATCACAATCACAGAATAAGTAAAAACGATAAATGACAATGTAAAACCAGGACAGTATGGAACAAACACCGGCTCTCTGAGTTGTAAATAGGTCGATCTCTGTGGCTCGGAGCGTCGCATTGTTCCTCCTTCTGTGTTGTTACTCAACCACCGCTCACAGCGCCGACTCCCGCTGACCATAAATCACTCACCAGCAGCAGGTAAAGCCAAGGCCTGACAAGTAAATGGATGGAACAGACCAGAGAAAACAACCCGTCTAGTCTCCTCCCATGCAGTTCGCAGAATCGTATTGTATTGTTGTCGCTGGTTGCACCACGTGGTGTCGAGTACTCTTGTCTGCGCATGTCGTCCTCTTGGCAAGAGTAGCAGACGCATGCCTATAATGTCACCGTGGAATAGAATAGAACAGAATACAATACAATAGAACAGAATAGAACAAAATAGAATAGATCATACTAGGACAGCATAGAATAGAACACAATATAATAGAACACAATAGAACAGCATAGAATAGAACACAATATATAACAGAATATAACAAAAAAATTATACAGAACAGAACAGAATAGAATATAACATAATATAATAGAACAGAATAGAAGAGGATAATAGAATAAATAACGAAAAATAACGTTTCTGGCCAACCAAGGTTGCAGGGGAGTTGATGTTAGTCGTCGCCACAGGAAGAAAAAACAACGACAACACAAGCGCCTACTCAACAGCTGTGGACTTCTGGTCCATGCACCCCCAAGGGGAACTTACAGTCCTGTAGATGAAATATGTTCTGTATCTTCGGGCATCAGGCAAGCAACCTGATAATAAATAAAAATGATAAAATACCACAACATAAAAACCTGGATGTCATCTAACCTCCTCAAACTAAACGGCAATAAATACTGAGCTGATGGTCGTGGCGCCCAAGGCCCTGGTGGGTGATCTCCCCCTGGCTGCACCATCTGCCCGTCCCCAAAGGTCCTGGGCGTCATCCTGGACTCCACCCTTTCATACCGAGCCCACGTCAGTTCTGTCACTGAATCCGCCTTCTATCACATCAGAAACATTTCCTGACTCCGACCATTAATAATAATAATAATAATACATTTATTTTGTATAGCGCTTTTCAATTACCCAAAGTCGCAAAGTCGACCCATTACTCTCCGACAAGGAAAACCCTGGACAGGCTCCAGCTGCCAGGGTTCTCACCCGCAACAAACCCTGGCAGCACATCACCCCCACCCTCATTCACCTTCACTGGCTCCCCATCAAATCCGGCATCACCTACAAACCCCTCCTGCTCTGGCACCTCAGTACCTCACTGACCTCCTCCACCCCCCCACTCAGTTTGATTGATTGAACACTTTATTAACAGATTGCAGAATGGGTACAATACAGTACGGCTCAATACACACAATTGTTAAGGGGATGCAGACCAGAGAAAGACTTTCGTCTTGTTTACATCAGGGTCCCCCATTTTCTATTCATCATAACACGACATACAGATAGACAGTACTGCTACATCTATACATTTATGACATATCAGATCTACAAATACAGTACTGTTTGTGATACAAAAAGAGTCCAGAAAAGAGAGTATATACATTTGAGGGGGAAGAAACTGTACATTGGAGGAGGTTGGCTAGGTGGGGTGGGGGGGGGAAACCGTACATTGGAGGTGGTTGGGTGGGTGTGGTGGGGTGGAGGGGTTGAGTAGGCGGGGTGGGGGGTAACTGTACATTGGAGGGGGTTGGGTTATGACATTTACAGGGGCCAGTTTTGAATTGCAGTCTCCCGTAGATGCTCTTTGAGAGTGGTTTTGAAAGTGGGTAGTGATTCACATTCCTTTACAGCTGTGGGTAGGGCGTTCCACATTGATGTGGCATAATTGCGAAACGTGTTTAGTCCCTTGTTTGAGCCGAATCTGGGTTGCACATGATTTGTGGAACTCCCTCTGGTGTCGTGGTATTCACTGACCTTTGGGAAGTATTTCGACATGTACATGGGTACCTGAGTGGTGTAGTGTATCTTGTAGACCAGGCCCATTGCAAGTTGCTGTACTCTGTCGTCTACTCTAAGCCATCCTAGGTTCACACTTTCATTTCACTCCCACATCAAATCCGTCACCAAGTCTGCCTTCTACCACCTCAAAAACATCTCCCGTCTCCGACCCTCACTCTCAGACTCTGTGGCTGAGACCCTGATCCACTCATTCATCACCTCCCGGTTGGACTACTGTAATGGAGTCCTGTTCAGGGTACCCAGCAAAGCCCTGGACAGGCTCCAGTATGTTCAGAACTCAGCTGCCAGGGTTCTCACTCACACCAAGCCCTGGCAGCACATCACCCCCACCCTCATCCACCTCCACTGGCTTCCAGTCAGGTTCCGCATCACCTTCAAACTCCTGCTCCTCACCTACAAGTCCCTCCATGCCCTCGCCCCCCGGTACCTGTCTGATCTCCTCCACCAGTACACTCCATCCCGGAACCTACGATCCTCTGATCTAGGTCTCCTCTCCATCCCTCGCACCAGGTTACGGACTTTTGGGGACAGAGCCTTCAGCGTGGCGTCCCCTACCCTCTGGAACTCTCTCCCCCCCGAAATCCGCAACGCCCCAACCCTGGACACCTTCAAATCCGCTCTAAAAACACACCTCTTCACCAAGGTGTTTCCCCATCAGTTAGTTTAGATTAGATTAGGTCCATTATCCATTATCCCTTACCTTCCCTCATCCCCTTTTTTCCCCCTATTTCCCTAGCCCTATTTTTTGTCCTGATTGTGAAGCGACCTTGGGTTCTATGAAAGGCGCTATATAAATTTGATCTATTATTATTATTATTAGGTTGTCAAAGTGGGCATGTGTGAGGTGGGTTTTAGGAGTAAGGTCAAGCAGTAGTCTGACCAGTTTGTTTTGTGATGTTTGTAATCTTGTTTTTAGCGCCTTTGAGGTGCTTTGGTACCATGAGGTGCAAGCATAGTCGTAGTACCCTTGAATGAGTGCTCCTGCCAGACTCTTCAGGGTATTATTGTTTACCAGAGAGGAGATCCGGTACAATAATCTAGTTCGTTGGTTGACTTTTTTGATTACATTGGATGCCATTTTGTCACAGGAAAGATTTGCCTCTAGGATGGAACCTAGGTATGTTATTTCATCTTTCCTTGTGACAATATTGTCACCCACTGTAACTGAGAAGCCGTCGGTCTTGCTGAGTTTGTTATTTGAACCGAAGAGAATGGACTCCGTTTTACCCAGGTGTAATGATAGTTTGTTATCAGCGAGCCAGGTGCAGATTCTGCCTAGTTCAGAGCTGAGGGTTTTTTCAACCTGTAACTTGTTCTTGTCAGAGACCAGCAGGGCTGAGTCGTCCGCGAACAGGAACAAGTTGCAGTCACAAGCTGACGACATGTCATTTGCATAAATTAGGAACAGTAGCGGTCCTAGTATGCTTCCTTGTGGAACACCACAGCTCACTGGGAGGGGGGGGGGGGGATAGGGTACCATTTACCTCCACCATCTGTTCTCTCCCCTCCAGGTAGGATTGCATCCAGCTCACTGATAGACTATCAAAACCAATTGCTTTTAGCTTGTCAATCAGAATGGAGTGATTGACAGTGTCGAAGGCCTTTTGTCACGGTCCCTGCGATCCTCAGACACCGGTCAGCTCGCCATTCCCCGAACCAGACTACGGACCCTTGGGGACAGAGCTTTCAGCATGGCAGCTCCCAACCCCAACTCTGGACTGCTTCAAGAAACTCGTCAAAACTCACCTCTTTAACATGGCCTTTGACCTCTATCTTCCGAATCCGATACTTAGGGCTAGATCCACAAAGAATGGATTGCACGGAGCAAGTTGCACCCTTACTTACAATTCATTATGAATAGAAAATGGGGGACCCTGATGTAAACGAGACGAAAGTGTTTCTCTGGTCTGCATCCCCTTAACAATTGTGTGTATTGAGCCGTACTGTATTGTACCCGTTCTGCAATCTGTTAATAAAACTTTCATTCAATCAATCTGCACGGTGATTGATTGAATGACAATTGTATTAACAGATTGCAGAATTATTATGATTATAATCTGCCAACAATAGTGATTGATTTTCATCCAGAAGACTGCTGGGGATGGACAGCTTGCACAGGAAGGAAAGTGTTAAAATGCACAGCTGAGTCAGTTCCACTTAAACCACAGAGGGGATTCCCTGATGAAGACACTTGGCTGTCTCTTTTGTTCTGGGTCTCTAGGCGATTCAGGCTGTCAATGTGGACTCAACGTAACACAATTCATCCATTCTACATTAATTGCATGCAACATCCACATGCACACACTCACTTTAAACACTTTAATAACATTTAAACATTACACCATATTTTTATCAATTTATTCTTACACATTTGCACAACCTCTTCTACCTAATTTTAGCATTTATCATTTTGTACATTTTAGTTTTGTATATTGTATATTTTGTATAGTGTTGGTCTTTACTCTTTTACTTTTTTACTTTTTTTTACTGTATGAAGCACAATCTTAGGAGGCTCATACAGAACCAAGCATTTCACTATAATGTAAAATTTGTAAATGTACAAATAAAACAAAACTTAACTTGATTCCCTGATGAAGACACATCGTTGTCTGTTGAAAGATTTAGAGTTTGCAGATATATATATTAATATTGATATTTAAACATGATTATATTGGAGTGGGGTTACAAGTTGATAGATCACAAATAAAGTGCATAATCACAAATGTCCACGCATGAATCAGCGCAGAATTGATGAGTAACCAAAAACAAAACTTCTTTTACTTATTTTTTCTCTCTCTTTAACCCTTTCACTACCACACTACAGAAGGGTAACCTTCCATAATGTGGTAGTAGTGAAAAATGTAATCTTCCTTAATCATAACTAACTGTCATCATTGTGACCAATGGCCACCGCCGACTAGTCAAAGCTATGAGTGCTTTGGGAAACCATCCCTTGCTGCGTATTGTGTCCTAAACGACAGACCCGTCAGTTGCCTGGGTGAAGGGTTAGGAGCAGATTACGTGAGTGTGTGTCTTTGTGTCTGTGTGCTTGTACCCGTGTGGGTGAAACATGGCACGAACCTGTGACAATGTATTGTAACTGAGATCACTTACACTAGAGCTGAGACAATAGGAAACCCTAGTAGGCCCTGTATCAGTCAAAGATGACCCGATAAGATGAGAGTACTGTCAAACGCCTAAATATTGGGACAGTGAATTGACCGTGAGTAATTATTTGGTGTTCGTGATATGAAGAGATTAGTATAGAATAGAATAGAATAGAAATACTTTTATTATCCTGAGGGAAATTTGACACTGCAAATCGCTCAACATTAAACATTTAGACAGAACAGGTCATGAATAAGAATAACAAAAACCAATCAATTGCCTAAGAATAAGAATAGAATAAAATAGAATACAAATAGAATAAAATACAAGAATGGAATAGAATACAAATAGAATAAAATATACAGTAAATAAATACAGTAAAAATATACTGAAGTCTACAGTAGGTGAAATATTGCACAGTGGCAAAAGAACAGACTGTCGGTCTGTGATAACGGGTCTTGGGTAAACAAACAGCATTGAAACCATGGCAACAGTGAAAGAAAAAGACGGACTTAAGCTCACCGCCACAGTGTTGTAACTGGACCCAGCTGTCCTGTACATGTTATTATTGTGAGGTCGTACGAGGAAGTTGATCAAGGGTTTGAGTCCTGATAGGCCATGGAAATGAGAGATTGTTATCGATAAGCCACCCCCTGCCCCCCCCTGCCCCTCCCACTCACTCACATTCACACCTACGCACTCACACACACATGCTCTCAAACACACACATACTCACAAAGGTTTAGTCACACAAACACACGCATGCTCACAAACACACACATACTCACAAACATATAGTCACATACTCACAAACACACACATGCTCACAATCACAAACACACACATACTCACAAACACACACATACTCACAAACACACACACTCACAAATATACACATACTCACAAACACACATATTCACAAACACATAGTCACACATGCCGGTACTTACTTCTGATTTCAAAGGACCATTTGTTGTTTTTCTCAACTTTCCATACTCTTCAGAGTGACGTCTGGGGACAATGTGCGTTGAAAGTGGCATTGGGGTCGGTTGATTTCCACATCCTGTAAATCCTGCACGTCATTAAAAGTATTCTTATGGGCAACGAGCAACAGAACACACATACAATTGTGAAGTCTCGGGAGAGCCAGCTGTTTTTTTTAACATAGATGAAGACGGAGGCAGAAGCCCAAATGATCAAATAGTAGCGAAGCTACAACACCATCATAACCCTTTTAGACGCATGTAAGGTACATCTAACAGTTGGCTGCAGGCTGTACAGTATGTAAGGTAGGGCTGAGCCCAAATGTTCTAACGTGCGGACTTTCGTCCGTTAAGTTGGCATTCGAATCTTAATTAATAGGTTCGAACCTCCGCTTTTAATTTATTTGAATTTATTTTACACAAAAGATATATATCAGAATGTGATATATATATCAGAATATCACAGTACTATGTTGTGTTTACAATCATTCGAAAGTCACGCGCGAACACAGACACAACAACACAGTCTAGTTGATGATGAGGAGGGGTCACCGTCATACATTATCAGGAAATGATTCAATCATGCAAAAAAGAGCAAGTTGAGTGACTCGCACTCACCCGTCTTATTTCATAATACAACATTTCCGAATGGACGTTTGGATTAAACCAAGTGTATATGCAGTGATGCTGAAGTATCCCAGCGGAACACAAGTTACTTAACGTTACACTGGTATGTTATGCACGTTAATTAAGCTGTGCACGTTTAGCTTGCTAACATTAAGATAGCAGGAGCCGTCGGCCAACAAAGATGTTCTTTCAACAAATGTATTTACAAAACGGATTACCATCTAAACGTTATTGAAGCCTCCCGTGACCAGTAAGTAGGTACTACTACTCTTAATAACTGCAGCAATATGCGCATATGCGCTACGTTATATGCGCTAAGACTCGACAGTACTGAACCAGAAGAATTATTTAGGAGCACATTTTTTTGCATGATTAAAAACGATGGTTCAAACGTCCGTTCGAAAAACCCTGGCGAACAGTTAGCTGCAGGCTGTACAGACGTATGTAAGGTACGTCTAACAGTTAGCTGCAGGCTGTACAGACGTATGTAAGGTACGTCTAACAGTTAGCTGCAGGTTGTACAGACGTATGTAAGGTACGTCTAACAGTTAGCTGCAGGCTGTACAGACGTATGTAAGGTACGTCTAACAGTTAGCTGCAGGCTGTACAGACGTATGTAAGGTACGTCTAACAGTTAGCTGCAGGTTGTACAGACGTATGTAAGGTACATCTAACAGTTAAATGGTAAATGGTAAATGGCTGCTTTTTTATATAGCGCTTTTATCCAAAGCGCTTTACAATTTGTTACTCACATTTTTACCCATTCACTCACACATTCACACACCGACGGCGGAGGCAACCATGCAAGGTGCCAACCTGCTCATCGGGAGCAATTAGGGGTTAAGTGTCTTGCTCAAGGACACATCGACACGCTGCCCGGGAGGAGCGGGAATCGAACCGGGAACCTCCGGATTGCCAGACGACTGCTCTACCCCCCGAGCCACTGTCGCCTGTTAGCTGCAGGTTGTACAAACGTATGTAAGGTACATCTAACAGTTAGCTGCAGGCTGTACAGACGTTGCTTCACATCCAGAAAACCACCGAAGGTATTTTGCGTCCCCATGAGTCCCAGAATGTATGTGTAGTTCTCTTTCTTCCAACATGGCTGCCCGTAACCCTCGGTAACCACTTTCAAAAGAAAATGCCTGATTCCTGTGCGGTGGCAGAGCAGGTAAAACACTGTAAAACCTTGACATTGCTGTTCCACTGTGACCTGTTCACAACATCCAGTAATAAAACACGGATTTCTAAAACTCTTGTTGAGATATTTCTCATATATCAACACATCACAACCATTGTTTCTTCCAACATGGAAGACAAATGGGCTTTCTTTTGTAAACACTCTAAACATTCTGTGTGTGTGCGCCGCCCATTGCATGTCCCATGTCGTTGCGTGCCGAATAAAGACGTCTCTAAAGGGGTCCTGCATTATTATTATTCCCCCGAAAGATCTCTATTCCATTTCCAAAGTGCAACGTCCTCAGACATTTTAAGAAGCCCATATATGGAAGGTTGGAACAAGGACACAAGGAATGGATTGCGCGGCGCTAATATCACCCTTAACTTTGCGCGATTAGCGTGCACTATCTGCTCCGTCTTTGCGAGCTATTCACTAAAGATATTGCACGGATGATATACTAGCGCAAACACGCCCATAGGTGCGCAATTTGCTCCTGATATCCCGTCAGCACAGTTGGCTCACAGAGCAGTTTGCACCTGGCAGTGCTGTTGGCAGATATCGGGAAGGGGATAAAATAAACCCGAAATGAGGGAGAGAGAAGCTCTTGGACATAACAGTATTTTTCACCATTTGTATTTTGTTTATTTCGTAATGTATAGAGCTTGCTTAATTTGTATTTTCATGACACATTGCATCCTTTGTTTCTGTCACTATCTTTCGTCATTGCATTTGTTTGTTATGTCATCCCCAAATAAATGATTCTGAGCAGACCTGTCCATGGTGCTGAATCTTTAGACTGAAGGTAGACACTGTGCCAGTGAAAATATTTTCTCATTTAGGAATATTCTTTGAGTGAGAAATGCAGTTGTCTTTAATGTTTAGTTAAGAGAATAGAACCCGCATTGTCATATACTCCAGAATAAACTTTTCATTGACCGTGACAAGCGTCTACTCCTCATGGAGCTGACAAGACGTTCGATCACACTGCACATTCTGATGTGAGCCCGATGTACACCGCCTCTCCAACGTTGGCAGGATTACGCACAGGAGTCTGGAGTTGGTAGCCGCCGTCACCTATACAAAAGCACATACTATTCCCCCACACATTTGCAATGAATATTTCAGCACAAACGTTTGTATCATCCCGTATAGACTGCTGTTCCTAAAAATTTTGCTGTCATGCACAGACCCAGGGAATTTGGCAACCACATTTGTTATTAATATTACTGGCATTGCACACTACCTGGGTGTTGATTGAATACGTTTCCTTCCTATTTCTAAAAACATGTTAGTTTTCGCTTGGTGGTACAATACTACAACTAAGAGGACGCCTGGCATTACGATGCCTTCGCCTGGCAACAATTACTGCTGCCATGATCACCTGAGACGCTGGCAATGACACTCCTTTATAAATGCTTGCACCCCTTAGTTACCACCAAATCTCTGAAGACGTAAATACCGTCGCTTTAACTGCGCGTGGCAATTGGTGCCGATCTTTGTGAATTGGAGTGTTTTTGCGATGAGGCTCACTTGTATAGAAAGGGGCACATGTTCTGCCCATATTACCTCATTTAAATACCCACAAATAGCACTGACGCACAGAGACGCAATGCTGATAGCAACGCAGTTAGCACCGCATTTCATTTTCCCGTTGTGAATTCGCCCCAAGGTGTCATAGATGCGAAACGCATTTCCAGTAAGCGGCAGAGCGGCTAACCATGAGAGAGAGAGAGAGAGTGAGTTACTGAGTTGCTGTGTGAGGCGCCGGCCATTATAGACGCGCTTTAAGTATTATGTGATTAACGCACTCCCTACCTCAGTAACTCACTCAGTAACTCACTTATACACACAGCTACTCACCGACCATCGGTGTCACAGAACATCTGTTATTAGTGTCGGTATCAGTATCTGCTCTTTGGCAGGCGCTGCGTCTCTTATCGCCTCAGCAGGGTTTGATGCGTGAGCTGCCTATACTCTGAGAACATATATGGGTCAGTGATATGGATATGTGGATAGAGGACAATGAGGAACAGTGATGCACCGTAATATAAGTGACGGTCACGGTGCAACGCCTGGACACATAGCTCTCGGTTCTCTGGTCCCAAGCATTAACCCTTTCACTGCCACACTACAGAAGGTTAACCTTTCACTACCACACTACAGAAGGTTAACCTTTCACTACCACACTACAGAAGGTTAACCTTTCACTACCACACTACCGAAGGTTAACCCTTTCACTGCCACACTACAGAAGGTTAACCCTTTCACTGCCACACTACATAATGTTTACCATTTCACTACCACACTACAGAAGGTTAACCTTTCACTACCACACTACAGAAGGTTAACCTTTCACTACCACACTACCGAAGGTTAACCCTTTCACTGCCACACTACAGAAGGTTAACCCTTTCACTGCCACACTACATAATGTTTACCATTTCACTACCACACTACAGAAGGTTAACCTTTCACTACTACACTACATATGGTTAACCCTTTCACTACCACACTACAGATGGTTAACCCTTTCACTACCACACTACCAAATGGTTAACCCGTTCACTGCGACAATACAGAAGGTTAACCCTTTCACTGTCACACAACAAATGGTTAACCCTTTCACTACCACACTACAGAAGGATAACCCTTTCACTACCACACTACAGAAGGATAACCCTTTCACTACCACACTACAGACGGTTAAGAAGGAATTGTTGGGGAGCTCCAGTAGCTCACCGCGTACCTCGAGCGCTATTTCGGCGCCGGGGACAACCGTGCTCGTCACGGATCTGGGGTTTAGCGAGTTCGAATCCCGGACTGCAGCCGTGCCTTTCCCAGAGTGTCTTCCCCCCCATCTGTACCCCTTCAGCCTGTTTCTGTCGGTCATTCTTGACCAGAGTAAATGCGATAAACGCAAAAAAGAGCCAGGGGAATGGCCAAAGTTTAAAAAAAAAGAAGGAATTGTTCAGGATTCTAAATACTGACGTGTAAAATAAATACATAAACGCATCAATAGATGGATAAACAAATAGCATACTTGATTTTTTTTTAATGGTTTCCCTTTTTGATATATGTTGTCATACGGAACGTTAATCATTGCCACTTTCATTAAACCTTTAAGTGTTTTATTCAAACGCCATCCACAGTGTTTCTGCTCAAATCGGACAAACTCAAGAGCAACGTCTCTTTCCAAATAAACCATCAAGTGGTTCCTCAGGATCATCCGCAGATCTTGTGTTGTGAGCCGTTTCAAGCAGGATCCATGTTCTACCCAAGTAACACCGCCATGCAACTGAAAGAAAATCCACTTTTCAATTGAAAGTGAATTCAAGTTTCAAGTTTGTTTATCAAATATCACAATAAAATACACTTACTTTACGGTGAAATGCTTGGTTCTGTATTAGCCCCTGAGAGTGTGCTTCATACAGTAAAAAAGTGAGTAAGTAAAAAAAGAAAGTAAGTAAAGAGGAATATACAATATACATACAGTACAATATACAATCTAAAGTAATACAAATTAGTAAACAGTGGAATTGATCCCAACCGTGATAAAAAGGCTCAGTATTCACCACTGTCAATACTAGGCCCACCGTCCATAGATGCTTTTTACTGGAATTCCGTTTGCCAGGGAACAGTTTGGACCCAAATGTATTTTCCTGTCAACCATTTTTAGCAAAACATTGCAACAGGAAATAAACAGGGGTCCTTAGAATGTTATTGTCGTCTCCTTGAAAGACCGTCTACATGCGTGACCCTAAGCACTAAGTGTGTGCCACAACAGAGTCTCCCTCACAAAGCCGTTTTAATGTACACACGGGAACACATGTAAATAGATCTGTCTGGGCTGAACTCCAGGCAACTGAGATGAACTCTCCTGAATGTGGCCTCTGTGTTGTGTCTGTGTTGTGTCTGTGTTGTGTCTGTGTTGTGTCTGTGTTGTGTCTGTGTTGTGTCTGTGTTGTGTCTGTGTTGTGTCTGTGTTGTGTTGTGTCTGTGTTGTGTTTGTGTTGTGTTGTGTCTGTGTTGTGTTTGTGTTGTGTTGTGTTGTGTCTGTGTTGTGTCTGTGTTGTGTCTGTGTTGTGTTGTGTCTGTGTTGTGTTTGTGTTGTGTCTGTGTTGTGTTGTGTCTGTGTTGTGTTTGTGTTGTGTCTGTGTTGTGTCTGTGTTGTGTCTGTGTTGTGTCTGTGTTGTGTTTGTGTTGTGTCTGTGTTGTGTCTGTGTTGTGTCTGTGTTGTGTCTGTGTCTGTGTTGTGTTGTGTCTGTGTCTGTGTTGTGTCTGTGTTGTGTCTGTGTTGTGTCTGTGTCTGTGTTGTGTCTGTGTTGTGTCTGTGTTGTGTTGTGTCTGTGTTGTGTTTGTGTTGTGTTGTGTCTGTGTTGTGTTTGTGTTGTGTTGTGTTGTGTCTGTGTTGTGTCTGTGTTGTGTCTGTGTTGTGTTGTGTTTGTGTTGTGTCTGTGTTGTGTTGTGTCTGTGTTGTGTTTGTGTTGTGTCTGTGTTGTGTCTGTGTTGTGTCTGTGTTGTGTTTGTGTTGTGTCTGTGTTGTGTGTGTGTTGTGTCTGTGTTGTGTCTGTGTTGTGTTGTGTGTGTGTTGTGTCTGTGTTGTGTCTGTGTTGTGTTGTGTCTGTGTTGTGTCTGTGTTGTGTCTGTGTTGTGTCTGTGTTGTGTCTGTGTTGTGTCTGTGTTGTGTGTGTGTTGTGTCTGTGTTGTGTCTGTGTTGTGTCTGTGTTGTGTCTGTGTTGTGTCTGTGTTGTGTCTGTGTTGTGTTGTGTCTGTGTTGTGTCTGTGTTGTGTCTGTGTTGTGTCTGTGTTGTGTCTGTGTTGTGTTGTGTCTGTGTTGTGTCTGTGTTGTGTCTGTGTTGTGTCTGTGTTGTGTCTGTGTTGTGTCTGTGTTGTGTCTGTGTTGTGTTGTGTCTGTGTTGTGTCTGTGTTGTGTCTGTGTTGTGTCTGTGTTGTGTCTGTGTTGTGTCTGTGTTGTGTCTGTGTTGTGTTGTGTGTGTGTTGTGTCTGTGTTGTGTCTGTGTTGTGTTGTGTCTGTGTTGTGTTGTGTCTGTGTTGTGTCTGTGTTGTGTCTGTGTTGTGTCTGTGTTGTGTTGTGTCTGTGTTGTGTCTGTGTTGTGTTGTGTTGTGTATGTGTTGTGTCTGTGTTGTGTCTGTGTTGTGTTGTGTCTGTGTTGTGTCTGTGTTGTGTCTGTGTTGTGTTGTGTCTGTGTTTGTGTTGTGTCTGTGTTTGTGTTGTGTCTGTGTTGTGTCTGTGTTGTGTCTGTGTTTGTGTTGTGTCTGTGTTGTGTCTGTGTTGTGTTGTGTCTGTGTTGTGTTGTGTCTGTGTTTGTGTTGTGTCTGTGTTGTGTTTGTGTTGTGTCTGTGTTGTGTCTGTGTTGTGTCTGTGTTGTGTTGTGTCTGTGTTTGTGTTGTGTCTGTGTTGTGTTTGTGTTGTGTCTGTGTTGTGTTGTGTCTGTGTTGTGTCTGTGTTGTGTCTGTGTTGTGTTGTGTTGTGTCTGTGTTTGTGTTGTGTCTGTGTTGTGTCTGTGTTGTGTCTGTGTCTGTGTTGTGTTGTGTCTGTGTTGTGTCTGTGTTGTGTCTGTGTTGTGTTGTGTTGTGTCTGTGTTTGTGTTGTGTCTGTGTTGTGTCTGTGTCTGTGTTGTGTTGTGTCTGTGTTGTGTCTGTGTTGTGTCTGTGTCTGTGTTGTGTTGTGTCTGTGTTGTGTCTGTGTTGTGTCTGTGTTGTGTTGTGTCTGTGTTGTGTTGTGTTGTGTCTGTGTTGTGTCTGTGTTGTGTCTGTGTTGTGTCTGTGTTGTGTCTGTGTTGTGTTGTGTCTGTGTTGTGTCTGTGTTGTGTTGTGTCTGTGCTGTGTCTGTGTTGTGTTGTGTTGTGTCTGTGTTGTGTCTGTGTTGTGTTGTGTCTGTGTTGTGTTGTGTCTGTGTTGTGTCTGTGTTGTGTTGTGTTGTGTCTGTGTTGTGTCTGTGTTGTGTTGTGTCTGTGTTGTGTCTGTGTTGTGTTGTGTCTGTGTTGTGTTGTGTCTGTGTTGTGTCTGTTGTGTTGTGTTGTGTCTGTGTTGTGTCTGTGTTGTGTCTGTGTTGTGTCTGTGTTGTGTCTGTGTTGTGTCTGTGTTGCGTTGTGTCTGTGTTGTGTTGTGTCTGTGTTGTGTCTGTGTTGTGTCTGTGTTGTGTCTGTGTTGTGTTGTGTCTGTGTTGTGTCTGTGTTGTGTATGTGTTGTGTCTGTGTTGTGTCTGTGTTGTGTTGTGTTGTGTTGTGTCTGTGTTGTGTCTGTGTTGTGTCTGTGTCTGTGTTGTGTCTGTGTTGTGTCTGTGTTGTGTCTGTGTTGTGTTGTGTCTGTGTTGTGTCTGTGTTGTGTCTGTGTTGTGTATGTGTTGTGTCTGTGTTGTGTCTGTGTTGTGTTGTGTCTGTGTTGTGTCTGTGTTGTGTATGTGTTGTGTCTGTGTTGTGTCTGTGTCTGTGTTGTGTCTGTGTTGTGTCTGTGTTGTGTCTGTGTTGTGTTGTGTCTGTGTTGTGTCTGTGTTGTGTTGTGTCTGTGTTGTGTTGTGTCTGTGTTGTGTCTGTGTTGTGTTGTGTCTGTGTTGTGTTTGTGTTGTGTCTGTGTTGTGTTGTGTCTGTGTTGTGTCTGTGTTGTGTCTGTGTTGTGTTGTGTTGTGTTGTGTCTGTGTTGTGTCTGTGTTGTGTTGTGTTGTGTTGTGTCTGTGTTGTGTTGTGTCTGTGTTGTGTCTGTGTTGTGTGTTGTGTTGTGTTGTGTCTGTGTTGTGTTGTGTCTGTGTTGTGTCTGTGTTGTGTCTGTGTTGTGTTGTGTCTGTGTTGTGTCTGTGTTGTGTCTGTGTTGTGTTGTGTTGTGTCTGTGTTGTGTTGTGTCTGTGTTGTGTCTGTGTTGTGTCTGTGTTGTGTCTGTGTTGTGTCTGTGTTGTGTGTGTGTTGTGTCTGTGTTGTGTCTGTGTTGTGTTGTGTCTGTGTTGTGTTGTGTCTGTGTTGTGTCTGTGTTGTGTTGTGTTGTGTCTGTGTTGTGTCTGTGTTGTGTCTGTGTTGTGTCTGTGTTGTGTTGTGTTGTGTCTGTGTTGTGTTGTGTGTTGTGTTGTGTTGTGTTGTGTCTGTGTTGTGTTGTGTCTGTGTTGTGTCTGTGTTGTGTTGTGTCTGTGTTGTGTCTGTGTTGTGTGTGTGTTGTGTCTGTGTTGTGTCTGTGTTGTGTGTGTGTTGTGTGTGTGTTGTGTCTGTGTTGTGTGTGTGTGTTGTGTGTGTTGTGTGTGTATACACTGTGTTGTGTTGTGTCTGTGTTGTGTCTGTCTTGTGTCTGTGTTGTGTTGTGTCTGTGTTGTGTCTGTGTTTGTGTTGTGTCTGTGTTGTGTCTGTGTTGTGTCTGTGTTGTGTCTGTGTTGTGTTGTGTCTGTGTTGTGTTGTGTCTGTGTTGTGTCTGTGTTGTGTTGTGTCTGTGTTGTGTTGTGTCTGTGTTGTGTTGTGTCTGTGTTGTGTTGTGTCTGTGTTGTGTCTGTGTTGTGTCTGTGTTGTGTTGTGTTGTGTTGTGTCTGTGTTGTGTTGTGTCTGTGTTGTGTCTGTGTTGTGTTGTGTTGTGTTGTGTTGTGTCTGTGTTGTGTTGTGTCTGTGTTGTGTCTGTGTTGTGTCTGTGTTGTGTTGTGTTGTGTCTGTACACTGTGCAATAACCTTGTTTGTAATTTCTTTAAACCAATCACAATCATCCGGAGCGGTGCTAAGCCCAGGATGCAGTGATGGTGGCCTTGCAGAATAGTGTCGCAGATAGCGGAAGGAGAGCAGAATTCGGACTGAAATAGTCGGCCAATGGCTTGATTATACCCACAGTCTACATCCTGTGATCCTGGCCACTATTCTTCCAATTCCAGGTATCTGTGGAACTCAAATAAAATCAAAGAATGTCCATCCCTGGATTTGTCCGTATCGCTGCGTTTGACAATGTGTGAGTTGCAATGCAAACCTCACACGTATTTTTCCAAAAACATATTGGAGCGATTAGATAATGTAGCTATATTTATTTATTCTCCCAGACGCAACTTTGGAATTGTTTTCACAAGCACAACTTTAAACCCACAGCAGGACATGACGGAGAAGGTAACGTTTTAACAACTGTTCCTGGTTAAACGGCTGCTCAAGCTATGTCTAAAATTAGGTCCTTAGCGGTTGAAAGTGCAATCATTACGCCCCACGGAGGGTTAACGTGATAGCTGCAGTCGTTTCCCAAAACAAGATTCCAGTGTGCCAGGGGTGTAAAAAGTACCCAGCAATTATACTTAGGTGAAAGTATGGGTACCGTCTCAAAATCTTACTCAAGTAAAAGTCAAGAGTATCTGGCTAAAAACACACTGAGTAAAAGTCAAAACGTTTCTATTTTTAAATGTACTCAAGTACTAAAAAGTCAAAGTAAAAACCTTTTTGTTCTGACTGTCTATTCTTCTGATAGCAGGTGTTTAATCAAAGATCCCCAATTTCTAGTCTTGCACAAGGACCAATCAGCATGGGTATGGGCGGGTTCATTTTTCATTGATGGGGATTTGATTGGCTGTTTTTAACCCTCGAGTCAACCCTCAAAAAACCCATTACCTGTCTCCCTAGTGACCGAAACTGCGATCTCAGTAAAACATATCTTTTTCATGTATTGTTCCAATTTTCTTTCATGAATATCATTATTAACTTCAGTCCTCACCATACATATCGAGTATTTATTCATTTTCATTTAACCATTTCTTAAATTAGGGTTAGGGTTAGGGTTATCCTAGGGTTACCCTAACCCTAACCACCTAACCCTAACCCTAACCTGTCCAGTTCTGCCACTAGGGTGAAACGTGTGACACTTGTTGTTCACACGCTTAATAGTGATTGTTTAAAAAATAAAAATTGATTATTGTAATGTGAGTCCAAGATGTGATACTATACTGAGGTACTTTTTTGGCATATACATCAAATCTAGCCAACGCTATCCACAAACACGTACAAAAAAAAGGGCTTTTTGACCAGAACTGCGACAAGGGTGACTGGAGGGTTAAATAAAGTGCGGCCGCAGGATTCATAACGTTAACGTTAGTTCAGCCAGAGAAACAAATATAATACTTAAAATGGTTGGACCTGAGAGATTTGTACTTTGTAGGTCTGCATTTTAAATGTAAGGAGTAAAAAGTATGTTTTTTTTCTCTGAAATGTAATTGAGTAAAAGTACAAGTATACAAACCTAATAATACTTGAGTAAAGTACAAATCGCCAAAAACGGTACTACCGTAAATCCTCTAATAGTGGAGGGTACTCGAATAAAGGACGGGCCTCTTATATAAGCCGGGGGTTTGATACATGGAGATAAATACAGGCCGGCTTCCAATATAAGGTCACAAAAAAAAGTAATTTTTGTATTTTTCGTGCCGTGATATAGAATGCGGTAAACTCTTGCCAATGCAAATGAAGTGCTGCCTCCCGCTACACTGACTACATTAACGCAATATTAACGCAACCTATAGACAGTTCCAACTTCAGTGTGTGAATTACGTTAATCCACCACAGTTTCACCCTGACAAAGCAAATACTCATGTGATCTGTATATGTTTATGTCTAAATAAAATCAATCCATCAATCAATCACAATTACAATTGGCCAGTTTGTGAAATTAAGGCCTGCCTCTTATATAAGCCTCTCTCTAATAAAGGCCTGGTGCTCTTTGCAGCTGAGGTAAATACAAGACCCGTCCTATATTTGAGGATTTACGGTCCTTAAGTATTGTAACGAAGTACAATTACAGTACTCAAGTACTTTACACCCCTGCAGTGTGCACAAGGCCTCAGCCCTACGGTCGCCGGGGTTTCACAGTAAAGCCAGCGGACAGAGGCGACCTCTGAGAGAGAGAGGCCCTTTGAGGGAGTGGAATTGGTAATGGGGACAGAAATCACTGGATCACAAAGTGGATTATGAGGAACCAAAGTAGAGTGAAAAAAACCTCCAAGCTGCGTTTGGGAAACTAGGCTCTGGGCCAGCTGCTGTTGAATCTTCCATGTATCAAACCAGGCTAGATACTAAGCCAGATAGTAGATGAGTCATTTTCTATTATTTATGAGCTCAATAACTCTTTCCAGAGGTAGCCATTTTAGAAGTCCTACTTTTCTTTTTTCAGTTTTCTGTGCCAACCCTCCTCCGCTGCTGCTCAGTTACTCCCAAGAGGAATCACTGGATCGCGGACTGGGTCTTTAATTAGCTGTGGAATTTAGGTTACTTACACAAAGAGATTATATCTCTTGTCATTTTCACTAATATATATATATTTTATTATTGTACATTCCAGGTAATATCAATCAAACTGCAGTTAGGTTGTTTTGATCATCAAGTAAAAATAAAGATAACTTACACAATCAAACTTTACAAATATTTTCTTTTTCTTTATTATTAAAAAAAAATCAAAAAAATTGCTGGTAAAAGCAGATAACTCCCTATAATCAGGGGCTCTTAAACTTCCAGCTAGGAACCCAAGTTTCCCAGATTCATTAACATACAACAAGTACTGTTGTGACACCAGAACTGCGCCCCATGATGCATTGTGGGTCCCAAACCATCGTTTAACACTTTCAATGCCGGAGCTCGGTGCACGATTTAGTGCTTCCTTGCCATCACCCACTTCAATGATAGAGCTCTCATATTTGCAAACGCATAAACTATGTCTTAAATTATGGCTATGTGTCTAATCTGGCCGTCGCTTATCAATGACTTGTTTGCAGTCAACATTGTCGAAACGGATTGTTTTTTAATCGGTTCATTTCCGTTTTATACCATTTTGAAAAATTCTCGTTTTTTGAAAGTTTCAGGAAAATATAAAGATTCTGTGATAATCGCCCTTTACTGGAATATTCTGGAATACACAAAAAACGTTGTCATTTTTCGGCCTATTTATGAATCGTTTTCAAATAAACGCTAGATTATCGATAGTATATGTGTACTTATGCACGCTAGAGAAGCGAGCTGAAAAATCGAATCTTTTATTTCCTGATCGCACACACACACACACACACACACACACACACACACACACACACACATAGGGCACACGCTGATATCTCTGTGAAAAAAGCTATGATTATCCTAAGACTGGTCAAATAGATTCCTTACCTCAGATCAGATGTTCTCCAAAAAGATTATTCCAATTCCTGATCGCCATTCCAAATATAGATCGCGTTTATTGATCCAATGCTGGGTACTGGAAATATGTATTCCACGCTGTTTTGGGGCTCGGAAATGACTTGGATCCTCTCGGGTGACTTGTCTGAGAAGTAAAATGAGGAAGCTGGATTCCCCCCCCCCCCATGTGTTTTCATGCAATCCATTCCAAAGGGGTGCAGTACCACAGGGAGACGATAGGGGGCGGCATTTTCCCAATGGAGCTCAGAGAGAGTTTGCAGCACTAACGTGAGACTAGATTGATGAAATATGAATTCAAATCGCTAATAAAAAAACAAACGAGATATCACGTCGTTGGCAATGAACGGTCGGCATGAACAAACGACATATCGCGTCGTTGGCATTGAAAGTGTTAAGGCTGTGGTTTTCAACCTGGGGGGGTCGCAAAAAGATATACAACTACATCATTATCTCGTTCATAATCTTTGGTATAGATGCATTCTTCTTGTGAAATAATGCATATGTGAAGTCTAATGACCTCCAATCATCAAGTTCAATAGCCTGCAAGTGGAAATGAAAAAAAAGGTAAAAGTTCAGCCTTCTGTCTATGCTTGACAATGGAGGAGTCGCAGACAGGCATCCCTCTGTTTTTAAGGGCGACAAACAGACATCTCTCTGTTTTTAAGGGTGACAAACAGACATCCCTCTGTTCTTAACTTTGGGCGCCAGCAGGTCTAGCCATCTTTGTACCTACTGCGCCACCGCTCTAAGAGATTTTCACTGTGTGTGGCGGTGTTTGCAGGGCTATATCTATATTCTATATTATAGCTATGGAGACAATACTATGGCTCATTTGACATTAACTATCCATCATTCAACATGTGAAAAAGAATGAATTTGTTCATGTACCGGTATACGTTCGCGTGTTATACCGTGGTGAATATTGTATAGTTTCAGAGTGATCCTGGCTAATTCCTGAAAACTGCACTATGGAGCAATATGTGAATTTTGCTACAAGCGTTCGTGTTGCCCGCCTGGACATACTACTATATCCAATTCAAAGGTATATAATAGGTATTATTTTTCATCATGAATGCATGAAAGGGGGGGGGGGTATGCTTTGATCGTCAGCAACGGCATACGTTTTGGAGTACGTTACATATGATCGTTGCGATCGATGTGAAATCATGGTTGGATCAAAGTAGGATTGATGTCATATAGTCCTTACCTTTACTAGGAGGTATCCCAAAAAGAATATTCCAAGCAGGATGCGACCGGTATTGCACTCTAGCGATCTCAGAATGCTTTCCTATACTATGGTAACACCGAGGTCCGTGACATTGCATAGAATAAAAAAATCGAATGAAAGAAAAAACTATGAAAACCCGACTATACTCGGGTATGGCGCTCAACCGCTGGCGAGATAACCCGACTATCATCGGGTCTGGCGCTGAATAAGTTAAGGGTGACAAACAGGCATCTGTCTGTTTTTAAGGGCCATGAACAGGCATCCCTCTGTTTTTAAGGGCCACAAACAGGCATCACTCTGTTTTTAAGGGCCACAAACAGGCATCACTCTGTTTTTAAGGGCCATGAACAGGCATCCCTCTGTTTTTAAGGGCCATGAACAGGCATCCCTCTGTTTTTAAGGGCCACAAACAGGCATCACTCTGTTTTTAAGGGCCACAAACGGGCATCCATCTGTTTTTAAGGGCCACAAACGGGCATCCATCTGTTTTTAAGGGCCACAAACGGGCATCCATCTGTTTTTAAGGGCCACAAACGGGCATCCCTCAGTTTTTAAGGGCCATGAACATGAGGCATCCCTCAGTTTTTTTGGGGTCACAAACGGGCATCCATCTGTTTTTAAGGGCCACAAACGGGCATCCCTCAGTTTTTAAGGGCCATGAACATGAGGCATCCCTCAGTTTTTTTGGGGTCACAAACCAAAAACAAATCTAGTTCATTGCTACTACAGGTCATGGTCAACTTGATTCTCTATGACGGTGTCTTGAGAAAGGTCTTGTGCCCCGAAACGTGGACACATGGCTCAGATGTCATCGTGTGTGTGTGTGCAGGAATTCACTTTATTACCTCGGTTGGCCAAGAACCCCATGCCAGATGTTACACTACAGAAATAACAGTTGGGGATGAGTCTTATTGATCCATCCCTAAAGCGTTCAAGTTCCGTATTGTGAAAGAAATAATGAAATTAAAACCACAGTTTACTGGTTTACTTAAAACTTACGATGACTCAATTCCGTCCGTCCGTGTTCAAGATGGCGCCGCTATGCCCGGCCGCCTGTCTGTGCGCTCCGTCGAGACTGTGCTTACTTTTGCTAATATTTATAGTTTTAAGAGTTTTGTCTGTACCAACAGTAGGTGCATTTAATGTGTATGACCGTCAGTCACTTATAGACATCGGATTACGGGAAACTTACCGACTAGATTACTCCCTGGATCAACTTTCTGAACCGCAGCAATGGCCTGTTGAGATCCTGAGAACACCAGGACCAGGTCTTGACCCCAGGAACAAAGGAACCATCAGACGGCGTGGGAAGAGAGCTGGGATCCGTAACAGACTGAGAACCAGATGACACCGAACGCCACTACCCAGTATATTGCTAGCCAATGTACAATCGATTGACAATAAATTAGACGACATCCGAGCAAGGATTAAATTCCAGAGAGACGTTAGAGATTGTAATGTTCTCTGCTTCACTGAAACGTGGCTGTCGCCAGAAACCCCGGACCACGCCATCCAACCGGCCGATCACTTCTTCATCCACCGCAAGGATAGAACAGCTGAATCCGGCAAACAGCGCGGAGGTGGGATCGCCTTCATGGTAAACAACAATTGGAGCGATCCAGCCAACGTGAAGGAATTATCGAACCACTGCTGCACCAACCTGGAATATATAACAATCAAGTGTCGTCCTTTCTTCCTTCCGAGAGAGTTAACGGCGATCATCCTTGTAGGAGTGTACATTCCACCGCAAGCCAGCGATAGTGTCGCGCTCTCCAGACTTCACGATGAGGTAAACAAACTCCAAGCCGCGAACGTTAACGCGGCCATTGTGGTAGTGGGTGATTTCAATAGCGCCAATCTGAGAAAGGTTTTCCCTGACTTCTATCAGCATGTGACTTGTAACACCAGAGGCGGTAACATTTTAGATCCCTGTTACTCGCAATTCAAGGGTGGCTACAAGGCTCATTCTGCTAGTGGCTTTGGTAAGTCTGATCACGCGGCCATTTTCCTTTCACCAAAGTACAAACAGAGAATCAAGAGCACTCCTGTAGTCTCGCGAGAGGTGCAGAAATGGGATGTGACGTCAGAGGAGACGCTCCAGGCTGCGTTTGAGTGCACAGACTGGAGCGTGTTCCGCGACACAGATAACATTAATGTCTACACGGAGACAGTGCTGGACTATGTTCGTACTTTGGTGGAAGAAACAATCCCCACTACCACAATTAGAGTTTACCCAAATCAAAAACCCTGGGTAGACAAATCCGTCCGTGAAGCTCTGAAAGCGCGCACCAAAGCATACAATGACGGCCTGGTGGCAGGCAACATGAATGACCACAAGGTGGCGCGATACAACGTAAGGAGGACAGTGACAGAGGCCAAACGGCGCTACAGAGATAAAATTGAACTCCAGTTTGAACAGGCTGACTCCAGAGCTATGTGGCAGGGGCTCAAAACGATGACAGACTACAAAGGCACCTCCCTCAAACTGAACAGTGACATCTCCTTAGCAAATTACCTCAATACCTTCTATGCGAGGTTTGATGCTGGTAATAACAACACCAGCCCACAAGCCACGGCAATGGGGGGGGGGGGGGTCTGCTGCTGATGGAGACTCAGTGTTCAGGGTAACAGAGCATGAGGTGAGGCGGACCTTAAAAAAAGTGAATATCAGGAAGGCAGCAGGACCGGACGGCATCCCCGGCCGCGTCCTAAAAGTCTGTGCCGACCAACTGGCCCCGGTATTCACTGACATATTTAACCTGTCCTTAGAACAGGCTGTCATCCCTACCTGCCTGAAGAAGTCCACTATTATCCCTGTACCCAAAAAATCCAAGCCTGCTTGCCTCAACGACTACCGCCCTGTAGCTCTCACCTCCATAGCCATGAAGTGCTTTGAGAAGCTAGTAAAGGGCTACATCTGCTCCTCCCTCCCCATCAACATGGACCCCCTGCAATTTGCATACCGCCCCAACAGGTCCACGGAGGACGCCATAGCCCATGTGCTGCACACAGCAGCATCACACCTGGACAAGAGGAAGGGGAACTATGTGAGAATGCTATTCATCACCTACAGCTCGGCATTCAATACCATAGTCCCCTCCAAACTCATAGCCAAGCTCAGGGACCTGGGCTTGAACTATGACCTCTGCCAGTGGGTCTTGGACTTCCTGACGGGCAGACCCCAGGTGGTGAGAGCAGGCAACTGCACCTCCTCATCCATCACCCTCAACATAGGGGCCCCCCAGGGCTGTGTTCTGAGTCCCCTCCTCTACTCCCTGTACACACACGACTGTGTGGCTCAGCGGAGTAGCAACACAATCATCAAATTTGCCGACGACACAGTGGTGGTGGGCCTGATCTCTGCCAACGACGAGAGGGCCTACCTGGAAGAGGTCAAGGTCCTGGCGGGATGGTGCCAGGAAAACAGCCTCTCCCTGAACGTCAGCAAAACAAAGGAGATGATTGTGGACTTCAGGAGGTCGGGGGTCAAGGACTACAGCCCCCTCAGCATCGACGGGGCACCGGTTGAGAGAGTCAACAGCTTTAAGTACCTCGGAGCCTACATATCCGAGGACTTGACATGGACCACACACATTGACAGTGTTGTGAAGAAGGCACGACAACGCCTCTACTTCCTCAGGCGCCTAAGGAAGTTCCAAGTCAGTCAGAAGATCCTTAAGAACTTCTACTCATGTACAATAGAGAGCATCCTGACTGGCAACATCACCTCCTGGGTTGGGAATAGCACTGCACAAGACCGAAGCAGACTACAAAGAGTGACACGTTCAGCCGAACGCACAATCGGAGGGGGGCTCCCCACCCTCCAGAACATTTACAACAAGCGGTGCAGGGGGAAGGCTAAGAGAATTATTAAGGACTCGAGCCACCCGAACAACTGCCTCTTTGAACTGCTGCGGTCAGGCAAGCGATACCGGAGTCTCAAGGCGAGCACAGAAAGACTCAGAAGAAGCTTCTATCCCCAGGCCATCAGGCTGCTTAACGAACAATGAACACTACACAACAACAACCATCAAACGCACATAGCACACACATCCACACGCACACACTCACTTTAAACAAACACACTGTAGCACCCACTCCCCACACTTTATAGCACACACTCACTTTAAACAAACACACTGTAGCACCCACTCCCCACACTTTATATTTATTGATGAAGGATTGCACTACAACTCGTACACCTTACTGTAAATTGTACCTAAATTCTACCTCATCCCATTTCTGCATTTCTGCTTTGCACTATATAATATTGTACATTAGTACACTGCATAGTATTGTATATTATATGGTAACTCAGTTACGTCTATTCTGCATCGAACATTGTACATATGTCTATACTGAACACTGTGACCTCATTTTCTACTTCTAATGTACATGCTATACTATGTTATTTGATACTATCTTGTCTAGCACAGTCTCTGGAGCGTAACAGTAAGAAGCATTTTGTATGAAAGTATTCTGTACTTCTGTATGTCAACTATTAAAGGGGTTATGCACTGCTATTCCTAGCACTATTTGGGCAACTTTACACACTTCCTGTGAGTCTATGTAACACATCTGTAATTTTTATTCCAAAAATAATCATTGTTTTATATTTCTAATCTTGTACTCAAAACCAGCATTTTTCAGCCTCATGAAAGCAGGCTATTATTGGCTTGGCTCCAACCATACTAGCAGAATGCTTTGAGTGACAGCCACCCACCAAATAGCTCCGCCCATCTCCCCGTCAGAGATTAGGTTTCAGGTTACATACAAATATGGTATGTCATAAATATAGAGATGTAGCAGTACTGTCTATCTATATATATGTTACCACTATTTGTAAAAGCCACAACCACGTTACCATATTTGTAATAATGTAAATCATTGTGTCGTTGTACATATTGTGTATACACCGTTAGAAGCTAACATAGCTTAGCTTGGTAGCTATTGTGCTAACAACATATCCCGACGTCCGGCTCGCTGGCCGGCATGCACGCCCGACACAAAATGGTTCTCTCCTCTCTGTACACCCCCGTCCCCACGGGTACCCTGCCGGGGAGCCCATGGACGCGACAACGGCGGCAGCCGTAGGGTGCTCGAGCCCGCCGTAACGCTAGTGGTACACAATAGCTATGAGCTAACTAACGCTACGGCCGCCGCTGTTGTCGCGTCCACAAGCTCCCCGGCAGGACACCCGCGAGAACGGGGGCACACAAGGAGGAGAGAACCACCCCAAATCGAGCACTCATGCCGGCCGACAAGCCGGACACCGCGGTTGTTGTTAGCACAATAGTAGCCCACTGTGATGCACCGAGTGGGCCACCATTGATCAACATGCAGCGATGTGTAGCTTGCATGATGCGTGTGCAGTGCTTTGCCACACAGGTCTGAGAAGAGGACCTGCACATGATAGCAACCGGGAGCGTCGCGGAGCATTCAGCCTGCTGGCTACCTAGATCCACTTCAACCAGCCGAGCGTCGGGAGCTCCAGCAGCTTGTCGATGTGCTAATAGCCTGGAGCCAGCTACCGTTAGCTTGCAGAGGCTATTAGCACACCGACAAGCTGTGTAGCCAGCAGGCTGAATGCTCCGCGACGCTGGTTGAAGTGGATCTAGGTAGCCAGCAGGCTGAATGCTCAACGACGCTCCCGGTTGCTAACGCCGGCCCCGGCTGGTGCTAAGTAGCTAGCGATCGCTCCCGAGTCCCGAGAGCTAACGCCGGTCTGTCTGTCGAAGACCGAGGGAACCGCATCAGGCTTCAGCTGATTAGTGATCTTCTGGACAAGCCTTCCACCCTGCAGGTAGCAAGAATGGAGGCGGGCATTACTAAAACCACAGAGCCAATCACATCACCGTGCGCTATAAACAGCGCCCTGTGACGTGCACCAGGTCGTCAAATCAACATGACCTGATTTACTAGAGGCAAAGAGGGGATGGGCTGTAGCTGAGGAATTCGCCAATATAGTATTTAGGCCCAAAAACACATTGATACGAACTCCTATTACTATAATACAATGCTAGAGACTGAAAAATGACATTTATAATGCATAGCACCTTTAAAGAAACTTGAAACTTGTATTTTGAAATCTTGTGTATCCTTTTTCAGGATGCTTTTTTTGTAACTGTGTGCGTGTGTGCTTGTGTGTATGTGTATATTATTGCTAAGTTGTCAAAACTAAGTGGCATTGCCATAACAAGTGTGAGATGGATTTCTACTAGGGATGTTCGATATTGGCTTTTTTACCGATATCCGATATACCGATATTGTCCAACTCTTAATTTCCGATACCGATATCAACTGATACCGATATATGCAGCCCCCCCCCCCCCCCCCCCCCTCAAAAACGGAATAATTTCAGGTAATTAACATTACATATCTCTTGAATTAACACAACATTATGCATACTTTTGACAATAAATAAAATAAGAATTTGTTCTTACTTGCTTGCCTGGGTAAATAAAGGTTAAATAAATGTAAATTATTATTATTTAAATTGTTTAACCGATACCGATCATTTCCAATATTATAAACACTCTCCAACAGCCTAGGACAACTCTCCACCCACCTCAAACCCCACGTCAAGAGCCTGGGTGTAATCTTTGACCCAGAGCTCAAATTCGACCGGCAGGTAAATGCCGTAGTCAAGTCATGCTTCTTCCAACTCAGCAACATCAGTAAAATAAAACCAATCCTTTCACCCGTCGACCTGGTAACAGTAGTCAATGCATTCATCACTTCACGCCTTGACTACTGCAATGCCCTCTACACCGGCATCAGTCAGGCAGCCATGTCCCGCCTCAAAATGGTCCAGCACTCTGCAGCTAGGTTCCTTACCGGCACCAGAAAGAGAGAGCATATCACACCAGTTCTAGCCTCCCTACACTGGCTCCCAGTCCCACTTAGAATAGATTTCAAAATCCTCCTCCTCACCTTCAAGGCACTATCGGGTGCAGCACCCCTATACATCACCGAGCTCATCACCCCCTACGCAGCACCCAGGTCACTAAGATCCTCCAACCAGGCTCGGCTGGTCCCCCCGCACCAGACAAAAAAAGAGAGGCGATCGCTCCTTCAAGGCCGTAGCCCCCAAACTGTGGAACCAGCTTCCCCTGGAGATTCGATCTGCCCCTACGCTGGAGACATTTAAGGCCTGTTTAAAAACCCACTTTTATTCCCTAGCCTTTGAATAATCCTGATTCTCCCACACCCTAACCCACACACTCATGGCCGCCTAGTTATAGTTGAAAGTGGGGGTGCAAGAATAATATTTTTATTAAAAATTTTTTTTTATTATTATTATTATTTTTATTTTTTATTTTTTTGATAGGCAAGGGGTGGTTTGGAGGGGGTCCGGCACGACCCCCTCCATGGCAGATTTTTTTTTAAATGTAATGAACCTGTACGTGCAATTTCCTGCAATATAGAGCCTTCAATCTTGACCAATAAAGCTGCTCTTTTCACTATAAAACTCAGTTTATATTGCAGTATGATAGCCAATTACTATAATAATAATATATTATACTGTATATACACTGTATATTGATTTTTCGCTCATTCATTTTTATTAAATCAATCTCCTTTCAAATAGGCCAAGTTTTTAATAAGAAAGAGAAAAAAGATATATTTTCATTACCTGTAAATCTTGTGTCTCTTTCTCTCCTTCTCTGCCTCCTCCCTGAGTCTGCAGTGCACAATCATGACATCGATCTCAAAAAAAAAAAAAAAAAAAAAGGAAAAAAAAAAAAATGGAGGCCCCTCGTCACTATAGGCCCACGGGCCGCGGCCGTCGTTAATCCGGCCCTGCTCGTCTGCCATATAGATAGCGATAGCGTTAACGTTTGGAAATGAAGTCAACGTCATCCAGCTGAGCTCACACCACATATCTAGATAACGTTAGCTAGCGGCTAGCACTAAAGCTAACGCCAACCAGAGAGGGAAACGTTATTATTATTTATTCGAGGAAACCGTATGATTGACCAGATCGCAATTCGGGACCGTGAAACACTTTTATGTATTGCGTGGTAGAACCGTAGAAGTTCTACTACCACTCAATAGTAACTTATGTCTAACATAATCCTTTTATTTGAACAACTTACTGGAAAAGCCTGCCTGCCTCACTGCCTGCCACCAATATTATGACACACTCTGTGAGCTTTGATATTTACACTGACTCCTGCCTGCAGCCAGACTGCAGCGCTGTGAGGCAGACAAGGCAGTGAGCCAAGCTCTACGCGCTGGAGATAGGAGGAACTGGATCAAACCATAATGGGGCAGGGGGGGGGGGGGGGGTTCGCAATCTTTGGAAACTTAAAAACGTGTTATTAAGTGTCATTGCGTATTATTAATTTGATTGAAATTACGTAGTTATGCTTAGATTTATATATTGGGGGGGGTATATCATATTTTTCATATGATCAAAAAGTGGTGGAGCAAGATCATATCCTTGCTCCCCCAAGTTAAATAGTGGGAGAGCACGTGCATCGTCTGCTCTATTGCGCAGGCGTCTATGCACACACTCCCATGCAATTTTATCCTGCCCCCTCCCTCTTGTATCTCTTCTTGTGCTCCTCTGTCCCTGGTGTGCTATACTGTACTTTGTGCTCCCATTTCCGCTTGTCCTATTTTTTGAATGTACTGTCCTGTCCTGTTGTGCCTTTTTGTATTTGTGTATTTTATAGGACATTGATTTTATGCTTTGACTGTACTGTACAGCACTTTGGTTGGCTCTCGAGCTTTTAAATGTGCTCTATAAATAAATTACTTGTCTTACTTGACTACATTTTAATGCCAATATCGGCCGATAATATCGGACATCCCTAATTTCTACCCTTTGTGTGTGTGTGTGTGCTCGTATGTGTGTGTGTGTTTAAGAGAGATAAAGAGAGTAAAAGAGAGCAGAGGAGAGAATATGAGTGTTGAGAGTCGAGGTGAGGTGAGTGGGCTTGTTTTGACTCCACAGATGGCGCACACGCACGCACGCACACACACACACACACACACACACACACACACACACACACACACACACACACACACACACACACACACACACACACACACACACACACACACACACACACACACACACACACACACACACACACACACACACACACACACACACACACACACACACACACACACACATACGAGCATGCACACATTGACATGTCGGCAGGAAGCACCAGATCCTCCTCTCTGAATATCTCTCAGAATAATAATTCTTGGCCTCGTCACAAAACCCACACAGCCTTTAGAAAGCCTTGCTCCCGGCTTTGTTTTCAGACTCTTATCTTCAAGTGGGTTATTCCTGGAAGACCATGTCCCCCATGGTCCCGCACATTCAGGAGAAAGAGTTGCTTCATCGAGGCGTTGCTTGTCCCGTCTGTCATGCAACGGTAGAAAGAGTAGCTGGCCCTGTCTTTTTTGATTGATTGATTTTAAGTTTATTTCAAATAATGCAACAACAACAAATATATAAATGTGTCTCCGCACAGCGGTTTGTGCCAGATGTCTACATTTTCATTTTTCAGATTTTTCCAGATTGCGAAAGTACAGAATGTAAGCTTTCAAATGATGTCATATGTTGAAATCTGAGAATTTTTTTTGAACATGATGTGCTCATTTATAACTTGTAAAGCAGTCTGTTTTCTAGAATACTTAACAGGAGAAAATGCTTCTGAAAGGCAGGCCACATTTTCACACTTCAGACAGTTTCAGCGGGGCGTCAACAAAAACCCCTCCAGCAACGCCCCTCACCTGAATAGCATTAACATAATTAAGTGCTGCCATGACAGTTATCCCTCCTCAGGACCCTGATGTAAACAAGACAAAAGTATTTTTTGGTCTTCATTCTCTTAGCAGTTGTTTGTATTGAGCTGTACTGTATTGTACCCATTCTGCAATCTGTTAATAACGTTTTCAATCAATGTTTGGCTCGTCTTCTGCCAGCTTGTACAGACAGGAGCTTGACCTCGTTGACCTATGTGGGAACTCTCATACCCCATCTTAAAAAACAAAATGGGTCTGTTGTGAGTGATACACTCTTGAGTGCATAGTAGTATAGACATTATTAGCATAGTAGGTAGTAGGGGTGTAACGGTACACAAAAACCACGGTACGGTACGTACCCTCGGTTTTGAAGTCACTGTTCTGTACGGGTTTTCGGTAACAGTGGGGAAAAGTTTGGCTTTCCATGTTCCACTCAGGGGTGATGTAGTGTGCAGTTACTAATTGTACTTGTAGGGCTGTCAACGAATATTCTATATTGAAATTAATAATCGACTTGTAATTTTTTTTTAAATAATAATAATAATATTAGATTGTGAAAAAACAGCCCCCGGTGGGCGGTCGTTAACATACCATTGTATTAGTTCGGTACACTACAAAGCCGTTCGGTATGGTACGGTACACACTGAAACTTATTCGGTTCGGTACGGATACGTGTACCTTTACACCCCTAGTAGGTAGTAGTATAGACAAGTCAGATTACTTAGTAGTAAAGTGGATAATAGTAAAAGACGGTATGAAGGTTAGTAGTTTCAGATATTAATTGAAGTTAGTTTTTAGTCAATGGCAGAGATTATTTCCCATATTTATATAGCATAAACCAAAGTGCTTAAGCTTAATTAAATAGAATAGATTATTTCTAGAGTGTTGTCATTATACAGACAGCGTTATCTCAACAGTGCACAATTAATAAACATCAATGAAAATGAGGAAGATACAATAAAATAGTCCATTTCTTTGGTCCATCTATCTGGACTGTATAGGTCTGTGAGGCTATATATCCCCTCCCATGCTGCTTTGACACCCGAATTTCCCCAAGGGGATTAATAAAGGATCATCTTATCTTAGTAGGTAACATCACAATAAAAAAATTAAAAAAATTAGGAAGATAAAATAAAAGTCCATTTCTATGCAGGGTCCGTGTGTGTGTGTGTGTGTGTGTGTGTGTGTGTGTGTGTGTGTGTGTGTGTGTGTGTGTGTGGTGTGTGTGTGTGGTGTGTGTGTGTGTGTGTGTGTCGTGTGATAACAACAAGTATACTATAATAATCTCAGCACTGTATCTGTAGCACTGTATCTCTCTCAACCAGCGTGTTGGTATCTGTATCTCTGTGTGTGTTGGGTGTTGAGGGGGGTATATCTAACATCGTACAGTCTTGTTCTGAGGTGCTGTAGACGTTGGTCGCGGGCCATGTGATGTCTTTTCCCGCATCAGAACAGTATTGTCTTATCTCTTCAAAAGATAATTCTGCCTGTCGTTGTCGAGTCCAGGTGGGGGTAGCACTGGGAAATCAGAGATTTTTGGGTAGCGTTTTGGGTCTTTCAGCAGCTGAAACTCGAATGGTTCAGCATCATCACAGTGTAATTTCGCCGTCACCATGCCAGGTCTGTAATAGAATAAACAACACATTTAAAATATAGTCTATTTCGTAAAGAAAACACTGGTCCCTTAGGTCGTCAATGCCTTACATACACAATGACAGAGGTAGGCTACTTAGGACTGGTGTACTTAAAGGTCCCCTATTGGGGCAATTTTACACAATTCCTGTGTAAACACAAGTGGTTTATGGAATGTTAGATCGTTAATGTCTTCTTTGTCTTGGTAATAGTATTGAATGTTAGGTCATCAATGCCTTACATACACAATGACAGAGGTAGGCTACTTAGGACTGGTGTACTTAAGGTCCCCTATTGGGGCAATTTTACACAATTGAGTGCAGTTAAATCAGGGGTACCTACTTATGACTGGTTTGTAGGAGTGTAAAAATAAAAATAATAATAAATAAATAAATAAATAATAAATAAATAAAAAACACACATACCTGTTTGCTCCCCAGCAGGTCTGTAGAGGCGCGACACTGATGCTTTGGTCACATTGGTTGGCAGTAACTTGGCACTGTAGTCTCTGTGGCCAGGATGTCTACCAGGCAAGACAATAGTATGGACCTCGGCATCATTTGTGAGAAATGTCACAACACGTTGTATGTCTTCGTTACTGAGAAACTTTTTGTGGGTGCGTGGCTGTTTCTTTCTATCACGTGGTGTCAGGCCATTCGTCTTGTAGTGTTTGATAATAGCTTTGAGAAGTCCATAGCTGATCCTAAACAAACAAAAATAACAAAATCACACACATGCAATTTGAAATATGAATATATACTGTCTAAATCACAGGAAGGTAAATACACAATACACAGTCCTCTTTATCCCTCCTAGTTACACATACACACAGTCCCTCCTAGAGCTAATGATACTTGTAGGAGCTATTTGATTGTTTTTGTGTTAAATGGGAACTTCACCCAACGGCAAGTGACACCGACTGGACATTACGTTTATTCTAATTGCGCGTCAAAAACGAGGATTTCCCGCGCCTAACAGGACATCTGGATAGTCGCTACAATAATGTTATTGTTACACTGTAGCATACTGTACTGGAGCTATAATGGCATGAGAGACTTACCCATGAAGAAAGCAGAACGTTGCACGACAGACCACAACATTATGAAATCTGTATGTTGTCCGTGAAGCTTTGAGTTCATTAAATCCGATGATGGCTCTTTGAGTTCATTAAATCCGATAATGGATCTTCCTGATGCAGCGATTTTGTTGAGAGAAGCTGCTATCTTTTGGGCATCCATCTCGACTCAAGACACGTTCAAAGTGTCAACAGAGGCCATGTGTGTATGTCGTATGGGCGCTGCGCTGCGGCGGCCTCTCTCCCAATGTTTTTGGTCGATTCACATGCAAATGTAATTACGCCCCCCATTCAATGAAATAAACCACAGTGAAACAGCCTATTTTAAACAAAGGATTGTTACTATTATAGATATTATAATTGTTCGTTTTTATAGTAAACATGTTTTTATACATTCAAATTCTAATAATATGGAATGAAAAAAAAAGGTTTCCATTTGATCTCACGCGAATTGCCGATAGCCGGGTTCTGGCACATAGTGCTGTGACCAGACACATATAAAGTCCATAGCACAATCCCAATATACACAAACACATTCATTGTAACGACCTCTGTTAACTGTCATCATAGTAATAACGTATAGCTTGACTGACTTTGGAAGGCAGTAGGATCAGCTGTGCTATTGCTATAGCAGGCTAACGAGGTTAGCCGATACCTTCACCTTGGCTGCTTGAGTCCCTCGTTTGCAGATGCCTGGTTATGTATTCCTTTGCCTCGGATGGGTCGTCGAACGATTTCTGTTCCCCTTTAGGAGATGTGATTTTCAATGTCGCTGGGAACAGTAGACCAAACCTGGTATTCGGGCAGCTACGTAGCAGCGCTCTAGCTTCCTTGAAGGCCGCCCGTTGTTTCCTTACTGTGACCGTGTAATCTGGGTAGATGTAGATCTGTTTATTGTTGTGGTGGATGGGTCGCTGACCTGGAAGTAGTGGAGTTTGATCACAATCTGTCGCGGGGGGGCCCATCCATTGGCTTGGGCTGCAGACCCCTGTGCGCTCGGTCAATTGTCGGAGTGTAGTCCAGGTTAAGTGATTCTTGGAGTAGCTTAGCCACCGTTTGTTCCATACGTACATCTCCAAAACGTTCATCTACTCCAATTATCCGACAATTGTCTCTGCGTTGTCTGGACTCTAGGTCATTTGATTTGGCCGTCAGTTGTTTGACATTGGATTTTAGCGACTTCACTTCTAGCTCTGTGAATCTGTCGGAGTAGTAATTAGCGCCTTCTTCCAAGCCTTGTATAGCTGTAACCTGTAGCTTGATATCTTGGTTAGTTTTATTTAGAGCCTCGTATTGTTCCGAACGCACAGTGGCTATTTCTCTTCGTAGTTTGTCGGAGAGGTCTCCCATCTTAGCGTACAGTTCCGTGGATATTGTAGCCACAATGCTTTCTATCTTTGACTTGACGCGTTGCTCAGAGTCTTTGATGGCTTGCATGATGGAGGTGAAAGGCATATCTGGTGCGTCCTCTTTGGGAGTCCCGGCCCCAACGGTGTCCGAGGCTTTCGCGGTTGATTTAGGCCTGGTTTTGCTAGCCATCTGTGAGGGTCGATTGTTGAAGTTTAACAAAATATTGGCGAAAAACAGTTTTCCTTGTGTTGTTGAGTAGTTATAATCTATTTAAGCAAGTTCTAATATTTGTCTAAAGGTTGAAATTTAACGAAATAATTGTTTTCGTGCAGAGCTCGATTCGGACACGTGTTACATGTTGCTGCTCACGAGCGCCCCACCCTAGCAACCGCTTTTGACCCATATATCTCTCCTCACAGTCATCCACCAGGTAGCCTAGTTACAAATAAGAATGTAACTCTTAGACTATTTTTTTTTTTTTATCCACTTTTTCTCCCATTTTCTATATTTTCTCCCATCCCAATTTCGTATCATCCAATTCAACCCTCCCCTGTCACGGACGCTGTTTCTTGCCTCCCACAAGCCGGCTGCAATGTGGACTAAGTCATACATTGCACAAGTCCCCTCCGGTACTTGAGGTAACAGCAGTCGCATCTTTTCACCTGCGCAGCTCGATCTCTCAGTGGCGAGGAGTAACACGTGGGAGGCTCACGCTGCCCCCGACACTTCCTGATTCTACTGCGCAGGCGCACCAACCGACCTGTAGGAGTCGCTGTCCACAACGCCCGATCCCCACCCATCAGTTTCCCACCCCCTAATACGGCCAATGTGTATTAGTATGAACGACCAGCTAAACTGAAAGCAATGTGGAGCGCT
Organism: Notolepis coatsorum; assembly: GCF_963971535.1. NCBI lineage: Eukaryota > Metazoa > Chordata > Actinopteri > Aulopiformes > Paralepididae > Notolepis > Notolepis coatsorum. The sequence goes on along the minus strand of NC_140173.1, from coordinate 25,684,144 downwards.
GGGCTCGAACAGGCAAGCCCAGCGTCTCCGTCATTCGTGGCGAGCGCCTTGCCCACTACGCCACGTAGCCGCCCCGTAACTCTTAGACTCTTAGACATTTGGAGTATAATCAATGTTGGACAGCCCATGTATTTGCAGTTATGATGTTAATCTAAATCACTTGAAGTGTGAATGTGATACATCACAATAAACTACTCAGCACTAACTATGAGTGAACACAACGCTCTTAACCTCTTAATGTTCGGTGTAGTGTATACAGTCAGGAGCGTAGCTGGGGGGGGGGGGGTAGCTTAGGATGATTCCAAGGGCCCAGCACTGGGGGGGGGGGGGGGGCCCATTTTTTTTTTTTTTTTTTTTTTTTACTAGACATCACTCGGGTGTATTATTGATGCTCTCATTGATACTATGTTTGTTTCTGAAGTGTGTGTGTGTGTGTGTGTGTGTGTGTGTGTGTGTGTGTGTGTGTGTGTGTGTGTGTGTGTGTGTGTGTGAGATATATAGAGAGAGAGGGGGGGCTTTGGTAGACTATTGCATTGGTCCATTCATTGTAGATGAACGCAATGCGACATCCTTTACTAGGCTCACCCACCAACAGTGCAGGTGCTGAACTGCTGATCCGAATGTATAGGTAAAAACCATATTATGCGTTTTCATCAATAAAAAAATGGCCAATTTTTTTTTCACTCGCGCGCTTACGCGCGCTCGCATTCACTGGGGGCCTACAAATACATTCTTTCATGGGGCCCAGAATTTGGAGCTACACCCCTGTATACAGTACACCACGCCCGTATGCGGGACGCGCGTGCATCGCGTTATTTTGCTCTCGTCCGTCGGCTCTGCGCAAAATTTTCCGCAGATCATCCAATACACTGCTCGAAAGTGTACTAAAGAGACTGCAGCCGAGCGGGTGAGAGTGGGGGAAGGTGGTGAAAGTTGATGAAGAAGTCCGTTGTTGTGACTCAAGCGTCAGAATTAATTGAAGTGGACGGCTATCTTGGATAATCACGTTGCGTTTTTACCGGTACACACTATACTACACACTATACTACAAAACCTTTTTCAAGCACACATTTTTGAATGGATCTTTATACAATTTTGACCTGTACTAAATAGACTTCAGGCTATGGAACCACTGTGTTTTCCAGCTCATACCTGGAACTTAACACTTTAACTGCCAGAAGATGAGTTTAGGCGTCCTTCCCCGCCATGCTCAAGTTGCCGAAGACGCCGTAACTCGTCTTTGATATCAATATTTCAAAAATCTGTGATCGGATTCATATTTCCCATCCGCTGGCCTGAGACCCACCAAAAAGCCCCACTGAACCCTCTAGCGGTTCAAGAGCGTCATCTGGTGGCCGATCGGCGCAATCGCCAAACAGGAAGTTACTTGGACGATGTGCTGTTCACCCATATTACTTCCGGGCACTCGGTATAGGTTCCGGCACTCTAGCTCGTCACAATACATAGCGATCCGTTGCCAATAACTCGATAAACAACATGATTTGGACGTATATACTATTATACAAGCTGGAAATGGACCGGATATTTTTACATCCCATAATGGAAAACTGTCTACCCCACGCTGATCGCCCAACGGCCCGCGGAGACTGGGGTGAGTTTTAGCGTGTAAAATTTCCGTGTTCGACACTAACTGCTATGATGAACATTTGACCCACATTAGATGAATGGTATAACGCTGCCCACGGAATTATAAACGCCCCCTCGCCCATCCGGTCAACATCAGATGACGTGTAGTAACTTCCAGAAGTCCGTCCAGTTGGATTTTTTTATATCGCGCCGATTGCTATCAAACTGTATTTGATCATCAATATAATGCATTTGGGGCTATAAATCACGTTCTGGAGAAAGCTGCAGAAAGAGATGAAAACATACTTATACTTTAGATCATATTTTAGTATGAATATGTGAATGAAAAAGTTTAACGTTCATACACCCTGAACAATACATATAGGACATTGAATGGGCCATAATAATGGCAATTTAGCAATAGAATTTAAAAAGTTATAGCCCTGCAAAGAAGGGGAACTTCTCCATAGACAAATAGAGCTGGCAACCTATGGTATATCATGAATTTAGCCTTAGGCAATCAAAGTGTTAAAAACGGGAATCTGGCAACAAGTCAACAAAAAAGTAAGAACAAATATTTGATTTCAGTGTGTTCAAACCTCTGTTTTTCTAATACATTAGCACTCAAACAGATTTTTCTTTATTGACTTAGCAACTTCAGAATGTTACCTTTCAAAAGAGACCAGACTCATGCATGTGCTATAAGTATAAAGCTAAGCTTTGCAAAAAAGGTATGCAAATCACTTTAGTAGGACTTATATGGTTCTTCATCTGAGGCACTCAATTATCAGCCTGGTTACCATCCATCCATCCATCCATCCATCCATCCATCCATCCATCCATCCATCCATCCATCCATCCATCCATCCATCCATCCATCCATCCATCCATCCATCCATCCATCCATCCAGGATACCTGTCTCCCCCGCAGCAGAATACCCTCCCATTAATCAACCACTACACCACTAAGTCTAGTTGCATTCAAATGTTCTTATGATCATTTTCACTTGGCAACAATGGGTCTCATTCACCAACATTGCCAAAAGATTTCTCTTAGGGCAACCATCTTGGAACCGCCTAAGACGAAATCGCAGACAAGTACGCCCGGATTCACCAACGCGTGGAGAACCTGTCTTAACACTTTCAATGCCGGAGCTCGGTGCACGATTTAGTGCTTCCTTGCCACCACCCACTTCAATGATAGAGCTCTCATATTTGCAAATGCATAAACTATGTCTTAAATTATGGCTAATTATTATGCGTCTAATCTGGCCGTCGCTTATCAATGACTTGTTTGCAGTCAACATTGTCGAAACGGATTGTTTTTTAATCGGTTCATTTCCGTTTTATACCATTTTGAAAAACTCTCGTTTTTTGAAAGTTTCAGGAAAATATAAAGATTCTGTGATAATCGCCCTTTACTGGAATATTCTGGAATACACAAAAAACTTATTTTTTCTGCCTATTTATGAATCGTTTTCAAATAAACGCTAGATTATCAATAGTATATGTGTACTTATGCACGCTAGAGAATCTCTTATTTCCTGATCGCACACACACACACACACACACACACACACACACACACACACACATAGGGCACACGCTGATATCTCTGTGAAAAAAAAGCTCTGATTATCCTAAGACTGGTAAAATAGATTCCTTACCTCAGATCAGATGTTCTCCAAAAATATTATTCCAATTCCTGATCGCCATTCCAAATATCGATCGCGTTTATTGATCCAATGCTGGATACTGGAAATATGTATTCCACGCTGTTTTGGGGCTCGGAAATGACTTGGATCCTCTCGGGTGACTTGTCTGAGAAGTAAAATGAGGAAGCTGGATTCCCCCCCCATGTGTTTTCATGGAATCCATTCCAAAGGGGTGCAGTACCACAGGGAGACGATATGGGGCGGTATTTTCCCAATGGAGCTCAGAGAGAGTTTGCAGCACTAACGTGAGACTAGATTGATGAAATATGAATTCAAATCGCTAATAAAAAAACAAACAAAATATATCGTCGTTGGCAATGAACGGTCGGCATGAACAAACGACATATCTCGTCGTTGGCATTTTTCAATGTTAAGTGTTAAGTGGCCAAAACGATCCCAGCTGGGATGCAGACAATGCAGTCTATTCCACTATATATCCACACGATTAGTTTTAGTTCTTATTTATTTATCCACTGTCATTTGCAGTGTTGGTGTAGTAGGCTACATAGTGTATTTCAATATCTGTTTTATTGATTAATGATATATTTGAAAGAATGCAGGTTATCGTGATCACACAAACATATTATTTTCAAAAACATTAAAGTTAAATGATCTTGTGGAATTTAAAACGGCACAATTAATGTATAAAGCAAAAGGTCATGTACTTCCAGGAAACATTCAAGAACTGTTCTTTGATAGGGAGGGGGGTTATAATCTGAGGGGAGAACTCAATTTAAAAGTTCTTAGTGTACGCACTACCATGAGAAGACACTGCATCTCAATATGTGGAGTGAAACTGTGGAACAGTCTGAATGTGGTGCTAAAGCAATGTCCAAATATGAGACAATTCAAACTGATATAATATATATATTATAAGGAAATGATTTTCACGAGGTACAGGGATGAGGAAGGGACGTTATATTCACGGGTGTTTACATCTTTATTTGATTTCTTTCATGTTTTACACATATATATATATATATTTTTTTTTACATATATATATATTTTTTGAAATGTTTTAAATTAGTACACTCATTTGAGTAGTGGAAAAGGGGTAGGATTAAATAAGTGTATACTTCTTCTTACTCCTTTTCGAACATGTAAATTGAGTTATGTTTTGCTTTTGTTTAGTTATTTATTTTGTTTGAGTTATGTTTTGATTTTGTTTATTCATTTACATGTTCGAAATAAAGATGATAAAAAAAATAAGAAAAAAATACAAATGTCTGTCCCATTGTACCACTCAATGGGATATATTGCATGTTGGCTATAACCTGCATTATTTCAAATGTATAATGAATCAATATTTAACAAATAAGAAATGCAAATGCCACAGAAGGCATTAAATAATTATTATTTTCAATAATTTCACAATAATTGCATAATTGTGTTTGAATATCTGAGTAATTAAGTAATTATACATTTGTCCAAAATAGCTGGTTCAGATATGGTTAATCCAGCTGCCCTGTGATCAGATGAATCCATATTATTTATTTTTCCGACATCAAACGCGTAATTGTTTTTTGTACAAATATTGTCATATTTATTTTAAGGAGGCCTGTAGAGTTGACATGAAGGAATCACTATGATTCCTCCAAAATAAAGCCCTTAACTCATTGAGTGCCACACTGTTTTCCCATCTTTACTCAATGGCGCCAGCCGCCAGCGTTATTGATCATTTTCGTGATGTTTGCGGACCAATCGTGTGTTCTGTATTATAGCTATGGAGACAATAGTATGGCTCATTTGACAGGCATTGTTTATAGTCCAACACTGACAAACCAGTTAATTTCTATATACTTTAGTTTGTGCGCTATTCCACGTTAAACATCGCCCCTAATCCAGTCTTTTTTTCTAGATCGCGAGATATGACGTGTTATATGCATATGCCCAAATAGTTCGGGTTGCTCGCCTGAAACCTATATTATTTCCAAATCAAAGGTATATACCATATATATGTTTCTTCACAAAATCATCAAGAGGGGGGTCGCTTTACCTTGAAGCTGCGATCGTTACCAAAAGCATGTTTTAGGTTCGGTAAAATACGACACTGTGATCGATACAAAAGCATGTTTTAGGTTCGATCAAATTGACCTAAAATAGACCTTACCTTAGTCGGAAGGTACTCCAAAATGAATAATCTCAGTCGTTCCATCGCAATCGCAATTATTCGTGTCCATTGGGCATGGCTATCATACAGGAAACAATAGGTTTAAGGCGATCAAATCTCTGACCGATTGATGTGTTCTGATTCACTAAGAGGGGGAGGAGTTCCTGCAGCCAGATGCACAGAGAGAGAGAGAGAGACCCAGAGACTAGAGACCCAGTTCAAAAGGTAGGCGATACTGCCACCTGGCGGGATTCGATCGTCATTGCAATTTTAACATAGGCAGCGGTGCCAGGGAGACACAGGCAGGTCCGTGTGAGTGTTTAGAATGGGGAAATCGGAAAAAAGATCAAAGGATCTAAAAACGAGAAAACTTGGTTGGATTTGAAACACGAGAATACTAGTTTTTGGCACAGAAAGAGTTAAGAACACGGAGCACACCAGTCTGTCAAGTTAAGACTGCTCTTCAGCGCTCCTAGATCCTGATCTTAGTCAGGGCCGAATCCAAGACAAGGGTTGGTTGGTGAATCCCAAAATCGGCCCGAAAATGTCTTAAGTGGCCCTAAGAGCAAATTTTTTGTCTTAAGTCCGTTGGTGAATGAGACATAATGTCAGTATACATCAATCATAGGAAATACAGGAAGTTCCAGAACGCCCACAGCTAGTTCCGCATGTTGTCTCTACCGCTAACCACGAGGTTTCATATCAGGCATGTTGATTTGATTCTGCACAAGAGAAATAGTTGATTTAAAAAAAGAAAAAAAGAAAAGTAGAAATTGTTTGACTGTAAGGCCTCCAGGAACTGTCACCTTCTGAGAGAGAGAGGTTGTTGTGACCTCTCCCACCTGTGGTTGTGGTCAATGTGTCACTGCTTAGCTCCTGACTGTGGGGGGCTTGCAGACTTACTGCTGGCGCTCTGCTCGCCACCTACATGAAAAGATACCATCCACGTTGTTAACCCATTTAGACCTAAAACACCTGCTAATATAAAAAATATATAGCCTGCATTATACACACAAATGTGTTTACCGGTTTCAATGGGTTAAAGGTCAACTACTGTTAACCCGCCTCTTTATTACGTAATGGCGAGACACCCCAGGTGAATAGACAAATATAATTTCTTTGGTCGATTTTGAGATTTTGTTATATTTTGCTTCCTAAACATGTCTTCTATGAAACTAGTGACAATAAAACGTCAATAACACACATTTAGTTGTTTATTTTACTTCATTTAGCCTGATTGCATCCATAAATGTGCACATATTTAATGGGGAAGTGCCTCCTTTGCATATATACATAAAACATAAAATTCTGAAAACTTAAAAGTTTTGTGTACATAACAAACTGGGAACGTTCAAATCTATTCAAATATTTCTTTTGCCTATTAGGGGGTACTACACTGTTACTACACTGTTTCTAGCCTGTGTGTAGTTCTGTTCAGTTCAATAACATCATTATTATTATTATTATTATTATTATTATTATTATTATTATTATTATTATTATTATTATTATTATTATTATTATTATTATTATTATTATTATTATTATTATTATTATTATTATTATTATTATTATTATTATTATTATTATTATTATTATTATTATTCAGTTATCAGGCATGTGTTTAGGTTGTCTATTACTAATGGTTTTATTAGGTATTATGTTTGTAAATAGCTGATTAAAAATATTTGTATGTCTGATTTAAGTCTGATGCAGGTCTGATTTAAGTCTGATGCAGGTCTGATTTAAGTCTGATGCAGGTCTGATGCAGGTCTGATGCAGGTCTGAAATCAGACCTGCATCAGACTTAAATCAGACCTGCATCAGACTTAAATCAGACCTGCATCAGACTTAAATCAGACCTGAATCAGACTTAAATCTCTACTTCCAGATGTTCTGTTCGAAGCCCTGTGTTACATGGATGACACAGTTTGATGTTCTGTTCGAAGCCCTGTGTGAGGAGGAGGACTGAAGTTAATAATGATATTCATGAAAAATTATTGGAACAATACATGTTTTTAATGAGATCACAGTTTCGGTCACTAGGGAGACAGGTAGTGCATTTCAAAAAAAGAAAAGTAGAAATTGTTTTACTGTAAGGCCTCCAGGAACTGTCACCTTCTGAGAGAGAGAAGTTGTTGTGACCTCTCCCTGCATCAGACACGGTTTGATGTTGCGTTAGAAGCCCTGTGTTACATGGATCTGACACGGTTTGATGTTCCGTTAGAAGCCCTGTGTTACATGGATCTGACACAGTGGCGGCTCTGCCACTAGGGGCGCAAGGGCGCCGCCCCCCCTTCAGGCCCTGCCTGGTTATATGAGAGTAGAACAAGAAAAAGTATCTTTTTGTTTTTTGTTTTATAGCCCTATAAATAATATAAACATGTTTAAAATGAATAATATTTACTCATTTTAAGTATGTTTGTATTTCCAATGCACAATATAACGTTATTATCGCAATTAAAAAACACTCGTTTTCCAGAGCAGGAAGTGACATCACGTTTTTTTTATTTTTTCGTATTTCTCGGCCCGGGCTATACGCGATAGCGCTCTGAGTGCGCGTCACAGTTTGATCGCTGTATCCGTCACAGCCAATCAGTGCATAACGCGTTGTGCGTTGAAATATGACTATTATGTTGGAATCCGGGCGCGATTTGAAGCGGTCTAGCCAGTAGCGTCAAGAATATCTGTAGCCGCATTTCGCGGAGACGCTCTCTGATTGGCCGACGCCAGTATTTTTTTCAATAGCAGAATTTCACAGAGACGATCTCTGATTGGCCGAATCCAATTTCTAATGTTCCAATTCTAGGTTATTCCTAGGTTAGTCGGTGGAGATAGTTGTGTTGTTGTGAGAATGATGCAGGCAGCTGTTTGTCTTAGACGAGCGTGCCGTGACTGCAAGTTCTTTAGACTGTTAAGCTTAGGCACTCTTTCAAAGTTGGTTAAGGTTAGAGTTTGTCTTAGAGCATGGCGATAGAACGCCAGGTAGTTTGCAGTCTGTTCGAGCGGAAATGGACAAAGGAATGTACTTGTGTTGTGCTAACGAGCTAACACTTGGCTAACAAGCTATATGGCGGATGCAGTCTGGAGACAGACTACAGTGGACAGTGGTCTGGAATACATCATCAGTGGATTATACACGTTTATCAAGCTCTCCTGCCCTGGACGTTTCAACTAAACAGTGAGTCTCTCTCTCTCTCTCTCTCTCTCTCTCTCTCTCTCTCTCTCTCTCTCTCTCTCTCTCTCTCTCTCTCTCTCTCTCTCTCTCTCTCTCTCTCTCTCTCTCTCTCTCTCTCTCTCTCTCTCTCTCTGTGGTTAACGTTAACGTTTGTAAATAGTTTTTTTTAGGAGCAGTACTGTTAGGCTACTGCTGGCCATTCATGAAGCGAGACATTGCTGATTGTTTATTTATTTTATAACACAAGACTATGACTACCAACTGCCTAGCCAGCCGTGTATCAATCTTGGATGCAATAATAACGTTACCACACTGACTATGTCGATGGCTCATTGATTTAACTACTGCAGCTCTCTCGGATTGAAAATACGTGGATTATGGCTTGTTCAATATCGTCTATGTTTGAATGAATGAATGAATGAGAACTTTATTAACAGATTGCAGAATGGGTACAATACAGTACGGCTCAATACACACAATTGTTAAGGGGATGCAGACCAGAGAAAGACGTTTGTCTTGTTTACATCAGGGTCCCAGATTTTCGATTCATATCGATAGTTTAATAGCTAGCCTTGGCTCGTTTAACAATATGCAAAATATGTGTACAGCCCTGTACTCATACTGAAGTTATTCTTGGTATATAATAGGTCTGATTGTGTAACGAATCGATTCCACGTCGCGCTGTGTGTGAGAGAGAGAAGGAGAGAGGGAGAGATCTGCCTGTGTTTGGAGACGGGGCGAGTTTTGTTTCTAACTTTTCTATTTATATATTGTGTTTCAAGTTGTGAATTAGAGTCTAGACTATACTTTATTTGACTGGTTGTGTGTTGTTGTAGTAACAGCTGAGCGACTCGTTTATAAGAGCCGATTCATTGCCGTGAGCGTGAGTCGAATCGCTCACGTCTTGCCATGAGTCTGTTGCGTGGTACTGTACTGTACATGTTTGCAAAATGTTTGGTATAGCGCCCCTAGTGGCGAAGTACCCACCGGCCGCCACTGATCTGACACGGTTTGATGTTCCGTTAGTGTTAGGGTTTGTAACCGACCTCAAACGCAACGGCACAGAGAGGAAGTTCAGAGTTAGCCAAAGCAAGGGCGTATTTATTTACAGAGTCACAAGATGGAATGAAGTAGAGCAATCGAACAAACGGGGAATCTGGCATGTGAAGATTGTTGCGGCTCTGCAGATACTCCCAGTAGGTAGTGGTGAGGAATTGGCTAGTGACGTTGAAGCGGCTCTGCAGATCCTCCCAGCTTTCACTCCCGGTGGAAACGGAGAGAGAGAGAAATCAGAATTAGCCCAGCGCACACACAGAGGCAGAGAGGTGACTGATCCAGTATAAATCCAAGTGACTTGATCTTCGGTGTACCACACACAAGTTAGCAGAGTCCAGAGAAAAAACAATACGGTATCTTCAGTGTTAATCTAACACAAAAATTAGGTGAGTCCAGTACAAACAAAAACGGGATCTCTTCACCAAACACACAAAAAACTGATAATCCAAAAGATGGTTTCCAAAAACTCACCAGAGCGCAACGCGAGAAGCGGGCAGATTACGAGGCGTAGCTCCGAACGGGGAACCAGGTTCTCCACAGCAGTTCTCCACAAAAGATCCTGGAGAGCAAAAAGACAGCAACAGCGACGGGAAAGGCAGGTGTATGCAGGTGTAATTCAAAACGACCCAACACCGATAGTAAGGGGTTCTGAGCATATAAAGCCTTCAGGGGCGCTAATCACAAGCTGTGACAGCTGCGGGATGAGATTGATACTTGCTCCAAAAGCGTGTGGCGGGGAAAGCACCAATCAAACACGGCAGGTTAAAGGAACGGAGCGCGTGGCGGGGAATGCATTAATCACATAGTACCTTAAAGGAACGGAGCGTGTGGCAGGGAGCGGACCAAAACCTCACAGTACCCCCCCCTCCACGGGAGCCACCCGGCGACCAGCCCGACCCGGCTCGCCCGGATGGGCACGATGGAAGTCGGTGATCAGGCCGGGATCCACGATGAGCTGGCTGGAGACCCAGCTCCGTTCTTCCGGACCGTACCCCTCCCAGTCCACCAGGTACTGGAACCCCCGACCCCGCCGTCGAACGCCCATCAACCGGCGGACCTGCCACTGGGGGTGACCGTCCACCATCTCGGGAGGAGGTGGTTCCGGAGCAGGAGGCATCAGGGGACTGAGAGAGACAGGCTTAACCCGGGACACATGGAAAACGGGGTGAATGTGCATGGACGCAGGAAGCTTAAGACTCACCGCCGCCGGACTGAGTACCTTCAGAACCTCAAAAGGACCGACGAAACGGGGGTTAAGCTTCTTGGCCGAGGACCGAAGTGGAAGGTCCCTTGCGGAAAGCCACACCCTCTGCCCAGGGTGGTAAGTCGGCGCAGGAACCCGGCGTCGGTCAGCCCCACGACTGGCGCGCTCCGATGACCGGAGCAGCGCGGTCCTGGTGATCTCCCAGACCCGACGGCACCGGTCGAGGTGGTCCTGTACGGAGGGAACTGCCACCTCCGACTCCTGTGCAGGGAAAAGAGGGGGTTGGTAGCCCAGGGATACCTCAAAGGGCGAGAGGCCGGTGGCGGAACTGACCATGGAGTTGATGGAGTACTCGACCCAGGGAAGGAAACGGCTCCAAGACGCTGGTCTCTCGGCAGCCACACACCGAAGAGCAGACTCCACACTCTGGTTCATCCTCTCCGTTTGTCCGTTAGTCTGGGGATGATAACCAGAGGAAAGACTGACCGTTGCCCCCAATCCCTTGCAAAAAGCCCGCCATACCTGGGAAGTGAACTGGGGCCCCCGGTCCGAGACGACGTCCTGGGGAAATCCATGGAGGCGAAACACGTGGCGTGTCAGGAGGTCCGCCGTCTCGGCCGCCGAGGGAAGCTTGGGAAGGGCCACGAGGTGAACCCCCTTGCTGAACCGATCCACCACGGTCAGTAGGCACGTGTTCCCCTGAGAAGAAGGAAGACCCGTGACGAAGTCCAGCGCCACATGTGACCAAGGACGGCTCGGAATGGGAAGCGGCTGCAATAGCCCGGAGGGTGCCTGGTGGGAGGCCTTGCTGCGGGCGCAGACTGCGCAGGCCAGTACGAAATCCTTGACGTCGCTCCTCATGGTGGGCCACCAGAACCGACGAGCCAGGAAGGAGAACGTGCGATGAACGCCCGGGTGGCAGGCGAACCGGCTGGTATGGCCCCACTGGAGGACCCGGGACCGGACCGAGTCGGGACGAAGAGACGATGAACCGGTACATTGCCTGGAGTGCGATGGAAGCGTAGGGCACGCCTTACCACCCCCTCGATGCCCAAGGTGACTACTCCTACCACCCTGGCCTCAGGGAGGATGGGAGTCGGGTCCTCAGTGGTTGGAGCCCCCTTGGAGTGTAACCGGGACAGGGAGTCGGCCTTCGTGTTGCGGGAACCAGGGCGAAACGTCAGCGAGAAGTCGAACCGACTGAGGAAGCTGGCCCATCTTGCCTGCCGGCCATTGAGGCGCTTGGAAGCACGGATGTACGTCAGGTTCTTGTGGTCCGTCCAAATGGTAAATGGCTCCTCGGCCCCCTCTAGCCAATGACGCCACTCCTCCAAGGCAGCCACAACCGCCAGCAGCTCCCGATTGCCGATGTCATAGTTCCTCTCGGCAGGGAGGAAACGACGCGAGTAGAAGGCGCACGGATGTACCTTCTGGTCTGTTGCCGACCGCTGGGATAAGATAGCTCCCAGTCCAGTATCCGAGGCGTCCACCTCTACGATGAACTGTCTCTTGGGGTTTGGATGGAGCAAGATCGGGGCGGAAGTGAACCTCTTCTTGAGGGAGCGGAACGCAGCACACGCCGCTGGGGACCAGTCGAACGGCAGAGCGGGAGAGGTCAGCCTGGTAAGCGGTTCCGCCACTTGACTGTAGTTCCGGATGAACCTTCGGTAGAAGTTGGCGAACCCGAGGAAGCTCTGTAACTCCTTCCGAGAGGTGGGTTCCGGCCACTCCTCCACGGCCCGGATCTTGCGAGGGTCAGCTCGGGTCAAGCCTCTCTCCACAATGAAGCCCAGGTAATTGACGGAGTCGGAGTGGAATCGGCACTTCTCCGCCTTGACGAAGAGCCGATTGTGGAGGAGGCGCTCCAGCACACGGCGGACATGCTGGATGTGTTCCTCGAGGGTCTTGGAGAAGATGAGGATGTCGTCTAGGTATACTACCACAAACACCTCCAGCATGTCACGAAGGACGTCGTTCATGAACGCCTGGAATACCGCCGGAGCGTTGGTGAGGCCGAACGGCATAACCAGGTACTCGTAGTGGCCCCTGGGAGTCTTGAAGGCGGTCTTCCACTCATCGCCCTCTCGGATACGGACTAGATGGTAGGCACTCCGGAGGTCCAGCTTGGTAAAGACGGTAGCCTGGGTGAGAGGCTCGAAGGTGGAGTTCATGAGAGGAAGAGGGTACTTGTTCTTAATGGTGATCTCGTTGAGCTGGCGATAGTCGATGCAGGGTCGAAGGTCTCCGTCCTTCTTCCCAACAAAGAAGAAGCCGGCCGCCACAGGAGAGGAGGAAGGCCGAATGAGTCCTGCTTCCAAGGACTCAGAGATGTATTGATCCATCGCTGCCTTCTCAGGGACGGTCAGACTGTAAAGGCGGCTGCCGGGAAGGGGAGCCCCTGAGCGGAGGTCGATGGCACAGTCGTAAGGCCGGTGAGGCGGAAGGGCCTGAGCCCTGGACTTACTGAAAACCTCCATGAGGTCGTGGTACTCGGGGGGGTATGGTCGAGAGGTCCGGAGGCGGCTCACAAACGGATCTCCGGGGCGAGGGACAGGACGCCGCCTGAAGACACTGGGCATGACAGGAGGAGCTCCACCCCCTGATGGTACCGGAGGACCAGGCGATGTGGGGCTCGTGCAGCGCGAGCCAGGGCCGGCCCAGGACTACTGGGACAAGAGGGGATCTGGTGATAAAAAACTGGAGTCTCTCAACGTGGTTACCAGCAATGGTGAGCAGGACAGGGCAGGTGCGTTGAGTGATGTCAGCCAGGCGGTGTTGGTCCAATGCGAATACCTCCAATGGCCTCACTAGGTCCTCAAGTGGAATGTTGGCCCGGGTAGCAAACTCGAAGTCTAGGAAACTCGTCAGCCCCCGAGTCAATGAGTGCCTCCACCGTGGCCCGTTGGTCCGCCCAGGCCAGGGTGACGCTCATCAGACGGCTAGGTGGTGCACGGCTCTGGGAACGAGAAAAACGGCTCACCAGGATCTCCCGGGGTCCCGGCGAGCCTGGTCTTTTGGCCGGGTGGGGCAGTTGGCGATACGGTGTCCATCCCGACCGCAGTAGAGGCAAAGGCCGGACCTGAACCTCGCCTCCCGTTCAGCTTGGCTAAGATGAGAACGTCCCAGCTGCATGGGTTCCTCCCCGGGCACCGAACGGGAGGGGAAAGAGCCACCAGTCGTGTTGGGAGCAGGGCGACCCGCAGTACCGTCACGAGTACGGGGGGTCTGGAGTACCTCTGGAGGTCCCTGTCGGGTTCTCTCACGTCTTCTCTCCTGGAGGCGTCCGTCGATGCGAATGGCGAGGCTGAACAGGTCCTCGAGGGACTCAGGTTCCTCACGGGTCGCGAGCTGGTCCCTGACAGCGTCGTTGAGCCCCCTCATGAAGGTGAGACGAAGTGCTTGATCGTTCCAACCGCTCTCCGTTGCCGCCAGTCTGAACTCCAGCACGTAGTCGGTGACCCCGCCACTGCCCTGCCGGAAGGTACCCAACCGGGCTCCAGGGTCCTGGCCACGGGCTGGGTGGTGGAAAACCCTGCGGAGCTCAGCCACGAAGTCTGGGTAGGAAAAACAGAAATCTGCCCCCATTGCCCAGGAGGCAGTGACCCACTGGGCTGCCCGGCCTGAGAGCAAGTTAGTCATGTAAGCCACTTGGGCTCCCCTTGAAGTGAATCGACTGGGTTGATGACGAAAAACCAACTCACATTGCATGATGAATGTGGCACAATCCTCGAAGTTACCATCGAACAACCGTGGTTCGGAGAGACGGGGCTCCCGAGGTGCGGGATCGGGAGGCGTGGGGCCTGCCAGGGCTGCGGGTGATGCTCCAGCCGAGGCTCCTGAAGTAAGTGGGGTTACAAGCAAGGTGTTAACGGTTTCACTCAGCGCTTGTAAGTGGAGGAGAATATTAGACTGCTGGCTAGCCAGAGAGCCAAGGGACCCCTGAATAGGCAGGACCTGCTCTCGGAGCTCCTGTACAGCAGCCGCAGCCGCATCTAGCTGTAGGCTGTGGTCGTTGGTTAACTCTATCTGGACTGCCAACGCTGTTCTGACCCTCTCTGTGTCGGCTGAGGTCGTCATGGTTGGGTCGTAATGTTAGGGTTTGTAACCGACCTCAAACGCAACGGCACAGAGAGGAAGTTCAGAGTTAGCCAAAGCAAGGGCGTATTTATTTACAGAGTCACAAGATGGAATGAAGTAGAGCAATCGAACAAACGGGGAATCTGGCATGTGAAGATTGTTGCGGCTCTGCAGATACTCCCAGTAGGTAGTGGTGAGGAATTGGCTAGTGACGTTGAAGCGGCTCTGCAGATCCTCCCAGCTTTCACTCCCGGTGGAAACGGAGAGAGAGAGAAATCAGAATTAGCCCAGCGCACACACAGAGGCAGAGAGGTGACTGATCCAGTATAAATCCAAGTGACTTGATCTTCGGTGTACCACACACAAGTTAGCAGAGTCCAGAGAAAAAACAATACGGTATCTTCAGTGTTAATCTAACACAAAAATTAGGTGAGTCCAGTACAAACAAAAACGGGATCTCTTCGGTGTTCACCAAACACACAAAAAACTGATAATCCAAAAGATAATTTCCAAAAACTCACCAGAGCGCAACGCGAGAAGCGGGCAGATTACGAGTCGTAGCTCCGAACGGGGAACCAGGTTCTCCACAGCAGTTCTCCACAAAAGATCCTGGAGAGCAAAAAGACAGCAACAGCGACGGGAAAGGCAGGTGTATGCAGGTGTAATTCAAAACGACCCAACACCGATAGTAAGGGGTTCTGAGCATATAAAGCCTTCAGGGGCGCTAATCACAAGCTGTGACAGCTGCGGGATGAGATTGATACTTGCTCCAAAAGCGTGTGGCGGGGAAAGCACCAATCAAACACGGCAGGTTAAAGGAACGGAGCGCGTGGCGGGGAATGCATTAATCACATAGTACCTTAAAGGAACGGAGCGTGTGGCAGGGAGCGGACCAAAACCTCACAGTTAGAAGCCCTGTGTTACATGGATCTGACACGGTTTGATGTTCCGTTAGAAGCCCTGTGTTACATGGATGACACAGTTTGATGTTCCGTTAGAAGCCCTGTTACATGGATGACAGAGTTTGATGTTCCGTTAGAAGCCCTGTTACATGGATCTGACATGGTTTGATGTTCCGTTTGAAGCCCTGTTACATGGATCTGACATGGTTTGATGTTCCGTTAGAAGCCCTGTGTTACATGGATCTGACATGGTTTGATGTTCCGTTAGAAGCCCTGTGTTACATGGATCTGACACGGTTTGATGTTCCGTTAGAAGCCCTGTGTTACATGGATCTGACACGGTTTGATGTTCCGTTAGAAGCCCTGTGTTACATGGATCTGACACGGTTTGATGTTCCGTTAGAAGCCCTGTGTTACATGGATCTGACACGGTTTGATGTTCCGTTAGAAGCCCTGTGTTACATGGATCTGACACGGTTTGATGTTCTGTTAGAAGCCCTGTGTTACATGGATCTGACATGGTTTGATGTTCCGTTAGAAGCCCTGTGTTACATGGATCTGACACGGTTTGATGTTCCTGTTAGAATGGATTACATGGATGACACAGTTTGATGTTCCTGGTCTCCGGGAGTGAACTCTTGTTTACCAGGCTGAGTCACAGCTGCCAGGGGTCACGTTGACCTGGAGAAACGCCCAGTTTTTTATTCACTCCGGTTGATGTTGATGTATTTGGTTGTGGAGAGAGTTTCACTATTTGTAGAAGGGGTTAGGAGCGGGGTACTGTATCACTGCCTGGCCTCTCTGTCGTGACAGGACCAACATTATTTACAGAGCGTTTCTGATTATTCACACGCCGGGTGGGGGGCGGGGTTTAGGTGAAACCACACACATGACATCTTGTACACAACAGCTGCCGAGGAACCTTCTTCGAATCGCAGTTCCACAAATTAGATGAATCATTGGGATGAATACATCAACAGATTTTATACTCATCCAAACCACAATGCACAATTTAGTATCTTTCTTTTAAGTTTTCAGTGGAACAAAGTGTTGTGTTCATTCATAGTTAAAGACAGTAGAGGTTGCGTACTTTATTATCTAAAGATGGTAAGTTAGAGTGTTGTGTTCACTCAGCGTTAAAGACAGTAGAGGTTGAGTACTTTATTATCTAAAGATGGTAAGGTAGAGTGTTGTGTTCATTCATAGTTAAAGACAGTAGAGGTTGAGTACTTTATTATCTAAATATGGTAAGTTAGAGTGTTGTGTTCATTCATAGTTAAGACAGTAGAGGTTGAGTACTTTATTATCTAAATATGGTAAGTTAGAGTGTTGTGTTCATTCATAGTTAAGACAGTAGAGGTTGAGTACTTTATTATCTAAAGATGGTAAGTTAGAGTGTTGTGTTCATTCATAGTTAAAGGCAGTAGAGGTTGAGTACTTTATTATCTAAAGATGGTAAGTTAGAGTGTTTAGTTTCAAGTTTCTTTAATAGTTGTCATACAGAAGTACAGAATACTTTTATACAAAATGCTTCTTACTGTTACGCTCCAGAGACTGTGCAAGACAAGATAAGTATGAAATAAAATAACATAGTATAGCATGTAAATTAGAAGTAAAAAAAATGAGGTCACAGTGTTCAGTATAGACATAGATATGTACAATGTTCGATGCAGAATAGACGTAACTGAGTTACCATATAATATACAATACTGTGCAGTGTACTAATATACAATACTATATAGTGCAAGGCAGAAATGGGATGAGGTGCAATTTAGGTACAATTTACAGTAGGTGTACGAGTTGTAGTGCAAATCCTTTATCAATAAATATAAAGTGTGTTTGTGTGATCTAAAGTGTGGAGAGTGGGTGCTGCAGTGTGTTGTTTGTTTAAGTGAGTGTGTGGGTGTGTGTGCTGTGTGCATTTGATGGTTGTTGCATAGTGTTTATTGTTCGTTTAGCAGCCTGATGGCCTGGGGATAGAAGCTTCTTCTGAGTCTTTCTGTGCTTGCCTTAAGACTCCGGTATCGCTTGCCTGACCGCAGCAGTTCAAAGAGGCAGTTGTTCGGGTGGCTCGAGTCCTTAATAATTCTCTTAGCCTTCCCCCTGCACCGCTTGTTGTAAATGTTCTGGAGGGTGGGAAGCCCCCCTCCAATTGTGCGTTCGGCTGAACGTGTCACTCTTTGTAGTCTGCTACGGTCTTGTGCAGTGCTGTTCCCAAACCAGGAGGTGATGTTGCCAGTCAGGATGCTCTCTATTGTACATGAGTAGAAGTTCCTAAGGATCTTCTGACTGACTTGGAACTTCCTTAGGCGCCTGAGGAAGTAGAGGCGTTGTCGTGCCTTCTTCACAACACTGTCAATGTGTGTGGTCCATGTCAAATCCTCCGATATGTGGGCTCCGAGGTACTTGAAACTGTTCACTCTCTCAACCGGTGCCCCGTCGATGCTGAGGGGGCTGTAGTCCTTGACCCCCGACCTCCTGAAGTCCACAATCATCTCTTTTGTTTTGCTGACGTTCAGGGAGAGGCAGTTCTCCTGACACCACTGTGACAGATTCTCTACCTCTTCCAGGTAGGCCCTCTCGTCGTTGGCAGAGATCAGGCCCACCACTACTGTGTCATCAGCAAATTTGATGATTGTGTTGTTGTTCCGCTGTGCTACGCAGTCATGTGTGTACAGGGAGTAGAGGAGGGGGCTCAGAACACAGCCCTGGGGGGCCCCTATGTTGAGCGTGATGGATGAGGAGGTGCAGTTGCCTGCTCTTACCACCTGGGGTCTGCCCGTCAGGAAGTCCAAGACCCACTGGCAGAGGTCATAGTTCAAGCCCAGGTCCCTGAGCTTGGCTATGAGTTTGGAGGGGACTATGGTATTGAATGCTGAGCTGTAGTCGATGAACAGCATTCTCACATAGTTCCCCTGCCTCTTGTCCAGGTGTGATGCTGCTGTGTGCAGCACATGGGCTATGGCGTCCTCCGTGGACCTGTTGGGGCGATATGCAAATTGCAGAGGGTCCAGGTTGATGGGGAGGGAGGAACAGATGTAGCCCTTCACTAGCTTCTCAAAGCACTTCATGGCTATGGAGGTGAGGGCTACAGGGCGGTAGTCGTTGAGGCAAGCGGGCGTAGATTTTTTGGGTACAGGGATGATGGTGGACTTCTTCAGACAGGTGGGGATGACAGCCTGTTCCAAGGACAGGTTGAAGATGACAGTGAATACCGGGGCCAGTTGGTCGGCACAGACTTTTAGGACGCGGCCGGGGATGCCGTCCGGTCAGGGACTGAAACTAAAGCCCGCCGCCCGCCAGGGGCGGTCTGTTTTTACCTTTGGCGCATGACACTTAGAGGGCTGCCCGCCGTGTGGCGTGTAGACGTGTAGTTCATAACGATACTCTTGTGCGAGTACAGATTATAGCCGCTCGTCTTTTTTTTCTCCGCCGCGAGATCGTTAAAAAACGACAAGTCCCACATCGCACTCAAGTCAACGGTCCAATCACAGTAGAGTGACGTGACTGGTTTCATGAGAAAAAAAAGCAAATGACCAATCGGAAGCTATCATTTGGCTTGTTTACTTCCGTCTGCTCTAGTCTATATCGGACCTCCATGAGCTAACGTTACTGTTTAAACAATGACCCAGTCAACTATTCACTTTTAGTTTAATACATGACGAGGCATTGTCTAACGGTATCTAGCTGGCTAGCTACTGATAGCTGCTGATATCAACAAATGCTCCAGCAATAGTCTACTCGAGTGCATAATACCTCCGTTCCCTCGTTAGCTAGCTTAGCTAGCTCTCGTTAGATCCATCTGTCCCAGTAAACTAAATTGTCTTAACGTTATCTACCGGGCTAGCAGTAGCTACAGATAGCTCCTGATATCAATGTCTTATAACATTGATTGAATGCGTATTCTAGCTGAGGGCATGTTGAATGTGATTTGACAAAAGAACCGTAACGTTAAATAGGGTCCAGCTGCATCGCCGGAGAATCCTTGCATGCTGAATGTAGGGTCTAGCTGAATATAGGGTCTAGCTGCAGGGCCGGAGAATCCTTGCTGGAGCTGGAGGCTACTCAAGTATACACACAGACAGTGGAGCTGTTTGCAGATAGCAAGCATTTTGACTTATTGCGTGGTGGCGATGTCTCGCAGATAATACAACTACAAGTATGATTATATAATATATATTTTATTAAAAAAAAAAATGTTATATAAAATATATATATATATTTTTTTAATCAAAATTTTTTTGGCAGGTAAGAAATATGCTTGGCGGGTAGACTCTTCCCATCTACCCGCCACTGGCCGGTGAGTAAAAAAGTTAATTTCGCTCCCTGCGTCCGGTCCTGCTGCCTTCCTGATATTCACTTTTTTAAAGATCCGTCTCACCTCATGCTCTGTTACCCTGAACACTGAGTCTCCATCAGCAGACCCCCCCCCCCCATTGCCGTGGTTTGTAGGCTGGTGTTGTTATTCACAGCCTCAAACCTCGCATAGAAGGAATTGAGATCATTTGCTAAGGAGATGTCACTGTTCAGTTTGAGGGAGGTGCCTTTGTAATCTGTCATTGTTCTGAGGCCCTGCCACATGCCTCTAGAGTCAGCCTGTTCAAACTGAAGTTCAACTTTATCCCTGTAACGCCGTTTTGCCTCTATTACTGCTCTATTACTGCGTTGTATCTTGCCATCTTGTGTTCTTCCATGTTGCCTGTCACCAGCCCGGTGTTGTATGCTGATGTGCGCACTTTCAGAGCCTCACGGACGGATTTGTCTACCCAGGGCTTTTGATTTGGGTAGATTCTAATTGTGGTAGAGGGGATTGTTTCTTCTACCAGAGTACAGACAAAGTCAAGCACCGTTTCAGTGTATTCGTTAATATTGGCTGTGTTATCACGGAATACACTCCAGTCTGTGCATTCAAGTGCAGCTTGGAGTGACTCCTCTGACGTCACGGTCCAACGTTTAACCTCTCGCGAGACCACCGGCGTTCGCTTGAGACTTTGTTTATACTTTGGCAAAAGAAAGATGGCGGCGTGATCGGACTTACCGAATGGACTAAGAGCCTGTGACTTGTACCCATTCTTAAATTGCGAGTATACATGGTCTAATATGTTCTCGCCTCTGGTGGGACAGGTCACATGCTGATAGAAATTCGGCAACACTTTTTTTTTTTTTGTTGTGTTCACTCAGCATTAAAGACAGTAGAGGTTGAGTACTTTATTATCTAAAGATGGTAAGTTAGAGTGTTGTGTTCACTCAGCGTTAAAGACAGTAGAGGTTGAGTACTTTATTATCTAAAGATGGTATGTTAGAGTGTTGTGTTCATTCATAGTTAAAGACAGTACAGGTTGAGTACTTCCTCCCAAGTGATTTGGATTTACTTTACAACTACACATATGGACTGTCCAAAAAAGAGCCATATTTTATTTTAATTGAATCTTAACTTATACTTAACTTATACTGAATTTAGTTTCTTAACCATTCCGCATATGCATACTCAACAGATGGCAAAGTAATTTGTACGTCTCTGCGCAAAATAGAGGCTTGTGTTTTTAGGCCACGGCTTTGTCTCTCTCTCTCTCTCTGTGTCTTCTCTCTCTCTCTCTCTCTCTCTCTCTCTCTCTCTCTCTCTCTCCTGTGTCAGAGAGAGAGACAGAGCGAGAGAGACAGAGAGAGACAGAGGGAGATAGGGAGACGGAGAAAGAGAGACAGAGAGAGAAAGAGGGAGAGAGACAGATTGTATCATTCAGCTCCTTTAGCTTCCTTCTCTTTCTTCTACATTATACCAGTACATAAGGCATCACAGAACAGCCTCAACCATCTTCCAGGCTGTGTGACTAATTGTGATAAAACACACCTAGAATAGCAGCCCATGTGTCTGTCTGCCTCTTATCTCTGGCAGCAAAGATACAGTGTCATGTTTCCAGGTGAGCACATTAAAAACGGATGGCGGATGACTGTCTGCACAGAGACATTCCCTCTCTGCTGGCCGGGAAAAACTGTCTGTCTCCATTCTATATAGTTTTCACATTTGTTGCCGGACGGTAGAAAATTGTTCTCGGGGTAAAAGCTGTACACGCTGGTATTTTTGTCACAGGCCTAAAAATACTCAAATCGGGGCTACAAGAAAAACAAAGTGTTTGTCAATCGAGTCGAACCTGATGATAATGCAGTTAGTTGAATTTGAACTCGCTCAGACTGTTGGTGTTTATTACCAATTTGCCTTCATGAAATGTTCAGTCTCACAACCCATGAGTTTCCACAGCAAAGGCCTATTAGAAGGGGGAAAGATCAAACTGTAAAGTGAATCATGTTGTCAGGTTTTTGTTGTTTCCTTTGTCACGGAGAGACAGACATTGGGTCTCATTCCCGAACGAAGTTACGACAAAAAATGTCGTCCCATTTAAGACATATTAGGGCTGGGAGTGGGAGTCCCCAAATGTTCCTGAGAGCACTCTTAAATCTGCTCTCAGCCACGATCAAATCTCATGATTGATTGACTAATTTAAAATGTCATTATAACTTGACAGACTGTGTTCTCATAGTGATTCCTTCACGCCAACGCTACAGGCCTCCTTGGAATTAATTACTTAATCATAATTAAAATAAATATGACAATATTTGTACGATAAGAAATTACGCATTTGATGTCGGAAAAATAAATAATATGGATTCATCTGATCACAGGGCAGCTGCTTAACCATATCTGAACCAGCTATTTTGGACAAATGTATAATTACTTTAATTACTTAGATATTCAAACACAATTATGCAATTATTGTGAAATGATTGAAAATAATAATTATTTAATGCCTTCTGTGGAATTTGTATTTCTTATTTGTTACACATCTGTTTTAATGATTAATTATATACATTTGAAAGAATGCAGGTCAACATGCAATGTTGCAATACAATGGGACAGACCTTTGTTTGATTGATTGATTGATTGATTGAAAACTTTATTAACAGATTTCAGAATGGGTACAGTACAGTACAGCTCAATTACATAAGGGGATGCAGACCAGAGAAAGAATTTCGTCTTGTTTACATCAGGGTCCCCCATTTTCAATTCATCATAACATATATGACACACACGACACAGATAGACAGTACTGCTACATCTATACATGACATACCAGATTTGCAAATACAGTACTGTTTGTGATACAAAAAGAGTCCAGAAAAGAGAGTACATTTGACGTAGAAACTGTTGGAGGAGGTTGGGTAGGAGGGGTGGGTGGGGGATAGACTTACACTATACAAGCAAAACTGTACATTGGAATATTGACAAAACCATACTTGGTCATTTACTGTACATTGGAGGGGGTTGATATAGCTATAAACCTGCATTCCTTCGAATATATCATTAATCAATTAAACTTATATTGAAATACACTATATAACCTATACACCAACACTGAAATGACAGTGGATAAATAAATAAGAACTAAAGCTAATCGGTGCACTGGAAATAGACTGCATTAATATTCCATAACAAGTGGGATTATGTCATTAGATTAAAATGTATTGTCATTATACAGCAAGTACGGTACAGTACAACAAAAATAAGTTTGCCATCCAACCAGAGTGCAAATGTAACAGTAAAGTGTAATAGTAATATTATATATATTATATACACTATACAGGTGATTAATAAACTGGATATAAAATATATAATTGAGTACTACTGAGTAATAGTGCTAATCATATGTATGGACATAGTTTTAATACCAATATGTACAGTGATACAGGTATAAAGACACTATGGTAGTAGTCATACTGGCCAGCAGCGTAACTACCTAGTGAGAGTAGGTAAGGGATATATGTACAGATATAGTATTTACAGATATGTAAAAGGATTATGTGCAGGTATGTACAGACAGGTGGATAGATATATATACCGTAACAATAAATAAATATATATAGTTTAATACAACACGCCATGTAGCCAGTATGACTTACTGCCTAGTGTCTTTATACCTGTTGAGTTGAGTTTATTTTATCTCGAACAATCAACCATATAAAAAACACAATACAAATGATAAACTAAAGAACAAAATTTTTAATGAAATCTTACATTCTTCATTAAATGATAAACAAATTAGTTCAAAAAGGAGCAGAAGGAAGCAAATGCTTATCTAGTCCTGCCCCTTCCTCACATTATCATACATAAAACAAAATCTCTTACAAAACCTAAAATAACAAACAAAATAAACATCAATAAATAAATAACACAAATGTTAGTAGAAATAAAAATATATAAAATAAATGTTTTAGAGCTCCTCGTTTTTGTACTCATCAATGAGCGTTTTCCTATATCTATTTTTGAACTGCGCAATGTTCTTGCTCATTTTTGTTTCTTCATCTAAGCCATTCCATCAGATTATACCACAAACTGAAATACACAAACCTTTAAGAGTAGTGCGGACATAGGGTTCTTTTAAATTATAATTCCTTCTTAAATCATATTTTCCCTCTCGATCCCTAAATATCTTTTGAATAATAACTGGCAGTACATTATTTCTTACTTTGAACATAATTTGTGCAGTTCTGAATTTCACTATGTCCATACATTTCAATGTTTGCGTCTTTAAAAATAAATTATTTGTATGCTCACGATACCCAACATGATTTACTATTCTTATTGATAACTTATTTATATCAATCATTTATACTATTTTAATTTACACATTTCTTCCGTGACCGTCTCCAAAAGCTTCTGCAAGTCCTCCCCAGAACAAAAAATATTTGTCATCTGCAAAAACAACACATTTGAATGCATTTGACACTTACTACACAACTACAAATATCATTGATGTATTGTATAGAATGAATAATTTGGGGCCCAGAACTGACCCCTGTGGGACACCACAGGTAATGTTTTGGCACATTGACTTGTGCTGACCCACCTGTACAAATTGCTGCCTATTTCCAATGTCACTTTTCAACCAATCGAAAGCCACCCCTCTAATAGCATACAAATAAAAAGAAATTAAGCAATATCTCATGATCAATCGTATCGAAGGATTTCTTTAGATCAATGAAAATTCCCACTGCATATTTCTTATTATCCATACATCCTGTTAATTCCTCTACTAACTCTATTAATGCCATATAAGTTTATTTGTTTGATCTGAAACCATACTGGCTGTCCATTAGCAAGTCCTGCTTTTCAATAAAATTGTCCAGTCTTGAAACAAAGAGTTTTTCAAGTATCTTTGAGAACTGAGAAAGCAAAGAAACCGGTCTGTAATTAGTGTAAAGCTGTTTATCACCAGCCTTATATAATGTGAGGACTTTGGCAATTTTCATATTATCTGGGAATATACCTGTTTTGAATGATAACATATTATATGTGTAAGTGGGTCAACAATTCCATCTAATTTATTTTACAGAGACATATCAATATCATTCCAATCAGTAGAAGTTTTATTCATACAGTTCCCAAAAATATTGAGTTTGTGTTTCTTTTTTCTAATTCCCCATCAGCACATCTATCCCCAGTATTGATTATTTCCTTTTTTGGACCCACGTTAACAAAGAAGTTATTAAATCCCTCCACCACATCATTCATATTGGTAATTGTCAAGTTGTTATCAATAACATGTTCTGGATAAGTTGGACTAGGTTGGATTTTTCTAATAATATTATTTAATATATTCCATATTCCTTTTACATTGTTTTTATTATTTTCTAGTATTTTACTATAATAATCCTTCTTACAGTACATACCCTCATAATATTAGTCAGCTTGTTTTTGTCTCTTATATTCTTCTCTTCTATTTTTGTTCAGCCTCTGATGTTCTATATTTAATAAATTGCCTATACAGAGTATTATTATTATTATTATTATTTTTTTTCACATGCATTTTCAAGTCCCTTGGTCATCCACGGAGTCTCTCAATGTTTCTTCCTGTTTTATTTGGCAATTTGTCATATAGTGTTTTAAATATATCTAAAAATAAGTCATATGCTTTGTCAATATCAGCTGCTTCGTATACTCCATTCCAATAATAATTCAATAAATCCTATCTAAATGCGGCTATAGATTCCTCAGTTCTAACTCTCCTGTATTTTACTTCATAAAACTCCCTTTTCTTCCTATAGTTACACTCATAAATTGTAAAGACAGGCAGGCTATCACTAATATCATTCATTAGTCCACTCACAGAGTTACTCTCCACATTATTTGTAAATATATCATCAATCAAAGTGGCGCTGTGAGATGTTATTCTACTTGTTTTTGTGATTGTTAGAAAGAGACCCATGAATTCATCCGTTGAATTATGCTTGTTAGGATTCAACAAATCTATATTGAAATCCCCACAAACATAATTGATTTTCTGTTTTGTTTTAGTAAACAACCTTTCCATATTGTCTGTGAAGGTATCTATGTTGGATCCTGGTTTACAACTGACTATTACATTTTTCCTTCTTCCCATACATATTTCCACAGTAATACACTCCATCACATCATCAATGATTGTAACATGTTATCAACAACCCTACAAATGAGGCCTTTATCCATGAAGAGAGCCACACCTCCCCCATTTTTGTTCTCTCTATTGATACAATTAAAATATCCTATATCCTTGTAGATCAAAATCCATTCCCTTATCTGTTGTTTAATATTTGTATTAAACTGCTGCTCTCTGCAGTAACAGCAATTTGTATTCATATTATCAAAAAGGTTAAGTTCCGGATCTATATCTTGTTGATGTTCTAGCATAATGTATCATAATGAGTGCAACGAACAAACCAGTACAATGCAATGAGAATACTATTTGAAGATACTGTACACAATAAACATCATTGTGTTTTCTAGGTTTTCTCAAACGTCTCCAGTTGTTCGATGCACCTAATACAGAGCACCTTGGCTTGCTCGGGTGTGCCCATCATCTTTAGGCCTAACAAAATAAATTGTTTGGTTCCTGTTGGTTGTCAGTTAAGGCCATGGGAATTTATTTTATTTTATTATTATTTAATTTTTTTCAAGGCGACTATGGATAGGGGATTCTTTTATTTAATTAAATTGTTCACGACAACATGGATGCATGTACCCTGCCAGCATGTTTAATATCCATAATACTAAAGGTTAAAATACAAAGACACTGTACTACAAAAGTACAATGTACAAAGGTAGTAGTATTAAAAATGCCATCCCTAAATACTACTCACTAAATATCCTGACGTCAGAGAGCTGTGCAAATATTGTGAAATATTTGCTTTTTATATATTCTCATTATTGACATGGACTGCACTTTTTGACTAAGATTTAACTACACTTTATGGTAAAAATGAATAATAATAATAATACATTTTCTTTTTATATATATATATATATATATTTTCTTTTAACTCCTAAAATACATTTGGGTCGCACCTAAATCGGCATCGTCAGACAGTCGACCATTTATTTTGCATGGCCTTATAAAGACCTTGCAATTGGCAGACCAAGTAGACTGAATCTTTCCCTGCTTTCCTTGCAATCTCTGCATTTGTTCTTGTGAGGTGCTCATTTATGTACGTACAGATTTGTTCCCTTTAATTTCCTCCACTGCCTAATCAGATCAACTTTGTGCTTCCTGTTCGCAAAACACACAATTACGGCAGGCTCGTCATTCTGATTCCTTGTTGGCAGTGTGTGACAGGCCTCAATATTGTTTATACTTATCTCAATGTTTTTCATAAGAAGGAAAGCTACCTGTATCACTGTACATATTAATATTAGAACTCACATACATCTGATTAGCACTATACTCAGTAGTACTAATTTATATATTTCATACCCAGTTTAATCACCTGTACATTGTATATTGCTATTTTACTTTACTGTTACATTTGCACTCTGGTTTGACGCCAAGCTTATTTTTGTTGTACTGTACTTGTGCTGCATGATGACAATACATTTTAATCGTATGTAGCAGCATAGTTATCCAGTAATGTTTGTCAGTTTCCAATTTCTCAGTTAGTGTGTGTGTGTGTGTGTGTGTGTGTGTGTGTGTGTGTGTGTGTGTGTGTGTGTGTGTGTGTGTGTGTGTGTGTGTGTACATATTTGATAAAGTTGAGATTTTCTTTCTGCTTTCTTTATCATTCACTGCATATACTGTACTTCAGTTGGATTGTTGATAACATTTGACTCAGCGACCCAATTATAGTACCTGCGGTCGATATATATTTATCCATGAACTAAAACGTATTTAGTCATTAACCTGAAATCTAACCCTTAGCTGCCAGAGTTGTACCCCTCCTGCTAACTTGTTGTTCACAATCTGTAAATCGCTTTGGATAACTGCATGACTAAATGTAAATGTGAATGTACAGGGTTTTGTGGAAGGAGTTCCTTTTCTTTTTCTTTTTTTGATCTTTTCCCCCCTCCTTTTTCCTCAGATTTTTATCCCATCCCAATGTTAGTCGTTATGCCAATTCCCAATCCCCTTCCTGGTCGCTGCGCACTTACCCCCCACAGTCGGTCTGAGAGAGTGGAGGCTATCACGTGCTTCCTCCGACACACGTGAACTTGTTTCTGTGTGATCGGTGGACAGTTCTGTGAGAGAGGAGATGATCCTGGTGGTGACGGCTGGTCCCTGCTTGTTATTCTGATGCTTGTTATTCTGATGCTTGTTATTCTGATGCTTGTTATTCTGATGCTTGTTATTCTGATGCTTGTTAGCAGGCCGTGTGAATGTGATGGCTGGTCCCTTATTCTGATGCTTGTTAGCAGGCAGTGTGGCGGCAGCAGTCTTGTGGGAGCTGTGTCTGTGTCTTTGTTGCTACTCAGTGGCAGTTTGACTGGTCAACCCAATTACTTCCTTACCTCACTACTTAATCAGTCTGTCTGTCTGTCTGTCTGTCTGTCTGTCTGTCTGTCTGTCTGTCTGTCTGTCTGTCTGTCTGTCTGTCTGTCTGTCTGTCTGTCTGTCTGTCTGTCTGTCTGTCTGTCTGTCTGCTCTGTCTGTCTGTCTGTCTGTCTGTCTGTCTGTCTGTCTGTCTGTCTGTCTGTCTGTCTGTCTGTCTTCCCTTTGTTTGCATGCACATGTTTCTCCTAATTTTTCAGCATTTACACTTGCTGACATTTAGACATTCAAATCAGCAGCTGATTGCGATCACACCGTACACGGCCTATCTTGTCCATGTCTTGTTTATGGTTAAGCTTAGTGATATCTGTCAGCTTAACCATATATAACCATATAATATATATATATATATATATATATATATTAGGGATGCTCGATATTGGCTTTTTTACCGATACCGATATTCCGATATTGTCCAACTCTTAATTTCGATACCGATACCGATACCGATATCAACCGATACCGATATATGCAGGGTTTCCCCCCCAAAAAACGGAATAATTTCAGGTAACTAATAATTTCACTGGATGCATTCAAAAGGCTTTCTAAATGTAAGCATTATCTGTGCAAAATATGATAATTAAAAAAGTTAAAATTAACATTACATATCTCTTGTTGTTGAATTAAACCAAAATGCATACTTTTGACAATAAATAAAATAAGAATTAGTTCTTACTTGCTTGCCTGGGTAAATAAAGGTTACAATTTTTTTTTTTTTTTTTCTTTTTTTTTACCGATACCGATATTTTCCGATATCACATTTTACTGCCGATATCGGCCGATAATATCGGTCGGCCGATAATATCGGACATCCCTAATATATATATATATATATATATATATATATATATATATATATATATATATTAGTGTAACATTGAGGCTTGTCAACA
>NC_140173.1:25592074-25652074 GCF_963971535.1 Notolepis coatsorum | reverse complement strand
CAACTGCTGCAACATGTAGTTAAACTTGTAATTGAACTACATGTAGTTCTGTTCCGTTATGGGGCTCTGCTTGGCATCACTACTGCACTCCCTCGCGTACGTGCACGCGTACTGAATAACATTCCACAAATATACCTTTAATACCAGTATTAGTCTGACCACACCCCTCATCAGCTTACCTTCATAAGCAGGTGTGTGGTCACCTGCTCTCCTCCTTCTCGCTTTCACCACAAGGAAGTGCCTCGGTAGTACCCCACTTGACGTGTTGTTAGTTGAAAAGAGTTGTGACTGGTTTACATTGTGCTTAATCTTTTCTTCTCTCACTTTGTTGTACAAGAAAAGGTTTGGGTCATAATGTATTCCGCGGAGAGTAGACCCGCTAGACCTACTCTTCACCACCGGTTCTGTGCCTCGGTGCTGGGCTGTTGCCACTCTCGTGGTTGCCGACCCAGCCCGGGAGACTGCCGGTGGATAGTTTTCCTCACCGACGAGCCAAGGGTTCGGTGCCGTCGCTCCGGCGATGGCCTGATCTCGACTCTGGTTCTGGGGAATCGCCCGTTGATGAACGGGGGATTGTTTTGGAGCCGGAGGATTTGCGACGCAAACTTTTCGCGTCTGCTCGCTCACGTCGCAAGATGGTGGCGTGCAGACGCGAACGGCCTGGGTTTGGGGAGCTGCTGGAGACCAGCGAGGATGCGTCCGACTCTGGATTTCTGATGGAAACTGAGGACTTCATGGAAGAGGCGGACGGATTCTTGTATGATGGTCCCGTGGAGGAGAGTATCCCTCCTCAGGAGCCCCCGGAGGGGGGAGAAATGGCTCCATGGGGCTCCCTGTTCGAGGATGTCGAGGAACCACCTTGGCCTCATCGGCAGGATGCCCTACTGTCGGCCGCATCGGATTGTGGCTCCTTGACCAGTCGCAGCCTGCTGTATGTGAGGGATGCAGGGTCGGTGGAGGAAGGTTCGCAGGGGGAACTGCGGGCCTTGTTTCCCGAGCTCATGGCGGTAGCCGCTGCTGCAAACGGTGTGCCGCTGCCGCTGCCATTGCCTGCACCTGTCCCTGATGACCTCATAGGCCATCCCTGGCAGCGTCCCCCAGTGAGAGGGGTGGACGTTGTCTACCCATTTTTCCCATCGATGGGGGCCTATGTTCGTCGGGGTCAGGCGGTGTCCAACATCTTGACAGTCCGATGGCCGCGCTCCTCTGTCCGGATATGGTGTGGGAACCCCTATGCAAGCCGGTCCTCCAGGGGAAATCGGCTAGGCGATTGGCTTATTGGGGTGACCAGTCATTCATCGCTGGTACACAATCGCTGGCTGCGGCGTCTAACATCGCCCACCTGGCTAGATTTGTATCAGGGGTAATGACGGGCGGCACGGATCTGAACGAGGTGAAATGCGATCAGATCACCCAGGCTGCGGGAGCTGTCCTGCACCTTTCCCAGGTGCTGGCCATAGCCATGGGGAAAGTGCGCGCCCTGGCCACCCTGGGCCAGCGTCACCTTTGGCTGGAGCAGGCCCGTGTGCCAGAGAAGAAGAGAGCTCCTCTTCTGACGGCCGCCCTCTCCGACGCTGGCCTGTTCGGGAAGGCCCTGCAGTTGATGACCTCAACATGCAGAGAGATGGCAGAGGAGAGATCCATCCTCCAACCCCATTTTCCGCCTCCCGTCCTTGCCGGTGGAGGCAGAAGGCTTCCACGACGTCGAGCTGTCTCCGTCGCCGCTACCACTGCCTCCGCCGCCGCTGCTGGCCCTGCCAAGAGGGCCAGGGGACGAAACGGCGCCTCGGCCACCGCCGGCCCATCCCAGACCGGAGGAGACGGTAGGGAACGTCGTGTCCAGCAGACTGTAACCTACCGTCCCTCCGGGGCTCCCCGGGGTGGCAAGACTCGAGCGGCGCGAGGTGGCAGACGCCGTTAGGAGTGACTTTTTCCCCTCTGTATCCCCTCTCCTACACCCTTCCCGGCCCCTCTATGATTTTGTGCCTTAATTTTATTAGTGTTAATAAAAAAAGTTCCCCGACATAAGGGGGACTGTGTTTTGGCCGAACAAACTGTGTGTTTCTTCAAACAAATCATATGGTGGGGTTGTGTATATATGAATCTGCCCTGTTTTACGTTGTGGGGTGAGTTGTGTTGTGTTACGAGGTTAAGCAAGGTCTGCAACTTACACTCGGTAATAGGTTCTATTTAGCTTGATGCTCCACATGCAATTAGAACTGGTGTTATTCCATTGCTTTAACTAAGTATATGTGTTTTCACAATGCTGTGTTGTTTAGTTGCAGTAATGCTCGTACGCACACTTTTCACGGCCTAGCCGTTACTCTCGTTCAGCGTTTTTTCCTATGTGTGACATAGGCAACGGGTATAGGATTCACGCACAGGCGACTTGTGTTTTGTTGTAAAACCTTTTACACTTTTTGTGGGTAGCAGGCATTGTATTAGCTTATGCTATGCATTGCTTTCTACCGGAGGTTTTCAAGATGGCTACGGTTGTTTTTCTGTGTGTAGGAATAAAGGGTGTGTTTTCGGGAGGGGGTGTCGAATAAACCCCTCCTTTCCCACTTGATTGGTTTAGGGGATTTTTGATCTTTTCTGCTGAGCCAGTCAGGGCCAAGCCAGTGCTTGACAGGGGGGGGGGGGGGGGGGGGGGAAGGGGTATTCTACCGACTCCTGTTACATGACAGGCTCCGGTGGGTTTTCCCCGCCCGTTGTAGCGTTGTTGCTATGGCGACGCCTTCCATGAGCTGGTGTCTTAAAGATGTCGAGGTTGGGCGCAGGGCTCACAGGCCTGCTGCGCCCGGTTTATGTGTCAAACTTGAGTCTATTGGTCACGTGTCTCACAGTTTACATATCTTTTTTCTTGACCGTAGTCTCATGTGGGAAGGTGTTTCTGGGAGGGTCTGGTCTTACACTCTGATTAAAAGGAGTGACTGGATTAAAATCATGTGAAAAACAGGGTTTTTACTCCCAGCTGTGCAGTTGGGTCATACGGGTGATGCCTTTTCTTTATTTTTATAAAGAGTTGAATGTGTCTTGATGGATTGGAAATGAGGGTCCCTGATGGAAACAAGACTAACGTCTTTCTCAGGTCTGCCTCCCCTTATCCTATTGTGTGTATTCCTGTAGTGGTGGTGGGCCTGATCTCTGCCAACGACGAGAGGGCCTACCTGGAAGAGGTCAAGGTCCTGGCGGGATGGTGCCAGGAAAACAGCCTCTCCCTGAACGTCAGCAAAACAAAGGAGATGATTGTGGACTTCAGGAGATCGGGGGTCAAGGACTACAGCCCCCTCAGCATCGACGGGGCACCGGTTGAGAGAGTCAACAGCTTCAAGTACCTCGGAGCCCACATATCCGAGGACTTGAAATGGACCATACACATTAACAGTGTGGTGAAGAAGGCACGACAACGCCTCTACTTCCTCAGGCGCCTAAGGAAGTTCCAAGTCAGCCAGAAGATCCTTAAGAACTTCTACTCATGTACAATAGAGAGCATCTTGACCGGCAACATCACCTCCTGGTTTGGGAATAGCACTGCAAAAGACCAAAGCAGACTACAAAGAGTGACACGTTCAGCCGAACGCACAATCGGAGGGGGGCTCCCCACCCTCCAGAACATTTACTACAAGCGTTGCAAGGGGAAGGCTAAGAGAATTATTAAGGACTCGAGCCACCCGAACAACTGCCTCTTTGAACTGCTGCCGTCAGGCAAGCGATACAGGAGTCTCGGGGCGAGCACAGAAAGACTCAGAAGTAGCTTCTATCCCCAGGCCATCAGGCTGCTAAACGAACAATGAATGAACACTACACAACAACAACCACCAAACACACATAGCACACACATCCACACGCACACACTCACTTTAAACAAACACACTGTAGCACCCACTACACACACTTTATAGCACACACCCACTTTAAACAAACACACTGTAGCACCCACTCCCCACACTTTATATTTATGGATGAAGGATTGCACTACAACTCGTACACCTTACTGTAAATTGTACCTAAAATTGTACCTCATCCCATTTCTGCTTTGCACTAGATAGTACTGTACATTAGTACACTGCATAGTTGTGTATTGTATATTATATGGTAACTCAGAACATTGTACATATGTCTATACCGAACAACTGTGACCTCATTTTCTTCTTCTAAATTCATGCTATATTATGTTATTATGTTATTTGATACTATCTTGTCTAGCACAGTCTCTGGAGCGTAACAGTAAGAAGCATTTTGTATGAAAGTATTCTGTACTTCTGTATGACAACTATTAAAGAACTTGAACTTGAACTTGAACTTGTACTGCAGTCTGTTGGGTAAATTTTTTCATTCATTCATTCATGGAGTTGATTGCATCTCGCCCCTCTTGTCGTTTCCCTGGGCGTCTTGGGGATTCAATATGGTGGTCTAAACGGCCTATTGTTGATGTGGGTATGTCCAAACGCACACATAGTGCTGGCTCAGGATGTGCTTTTGGGCCATTGGCTGACTAGCACGCCTTGATTGCTTGGGTGAAACAGCGTTTTTATGGAGCAATTGGGATGGGGGTTTTTCCTCTTCCGACATCCTGTGTGTTGTCGATGGGTTCCCGTTCATGTCAGGGGATGATGACGGAATGGGTCTGGACATATGGGGAAGGGTCTCACACCCTAGGGGTGGGCCACCGGACGCGGTTCATACCGACACGTCTGGGTGGCGCCTTCTTTTTTATGTTGGGATCAAACGCGCATATCTGCCCCTTCTCCTGGGGTTGGCAGGTCGGCGTGATTAGGGCACGGGACTGGTTCTGGTCGCGCTGGTCCAGATCAGTTGCACCCGTTGTCCGCTGGGGATGCAGATCTGCTGTTCTGGTACCCTGAGGGACTTGGGGTTTTTTCAGGGGGAAAAATGCTAGGTCGATCCGGGTGTCACAGGGTTGAGCGTTATGGGACCCTTGTTGGGTGCGTTGTATTCTGCACTGTCGTAATGGCTTACGGCCGTGCCGACCTGTACGCGTCCGATCTCGTCCGATCTCGGCCGCTGTGCGGGTTGGTCTTGGTTGGTACTTGGTTGGGTGACCTCCTGGGAATACCGAGTGCGGGGTGCTGGGGCTGGTCTTCCATTTTTACGCTCTTCTCTTGCGTTTTGGCGCTGAGGGGCCTGTTGGGGTGGTTTTAACCTCCTCGGGGGACCCTGTGCTCCCCGTATCACCGGGCCCGGTCCGGGGTGATGCTCGTTGACCCGTAGGCCCGGGATAGCCCTGTTGGAAACCGGAACGCGGGCTGCGGCGGTGCCGCAGATGTGTTTTGGGGTTTCTTTCCTGTGGGGTTATGGGACCAACCATTGCATGGGGTAATGCCTGGGTGGTTGGTTCTCTGGTGTGTTGCTGCAGTGTCGACTCCCGGTTCTCCGGTTGAGGGTGCCCCTGCACGTTCATGACGTCTGCCGATCGTATGGGCTTTTTTCTGTGGGCAGCTGTCAGGGGTCGAGTGGTCTAGGGATCCCACTTCTGACATGCTGTTTAAAGGCTTGGTTATGCGACAACGCCAGCTTCCGCCCCTTCCGCCGGGGCGGCTGTTTTCAGCTGTCCTTTCTGGCGCCTGCTTCGTCCGCAGTTTCCAGGCTTGGGTTGACAGCCTGTTGCCTGGTCTTTTTCCCCGGTGCACTGCCTGCTTCCTTGGTTAACTCTTGTGTGTTATGACCATGCTGTCTGCCTGTTGCAGGGCCTGTGTTCCAGGCGGTGTGCTGTTGGGGAGGACAGGGCCCGCTCGGCTGGGGGCCTTTGTCCGCATACGCTGGCGATGTGGGGGGCGGGGTCACTAGGTGCCCACCTGGTGGGGTCTTGATGCTGGCATCATGGACTTCTCCGGGCCCCCATTCCAGGGAGTCCAGTCCTTTTGGTGGGTCTGGGTCTTCCTTCGCGCTCCGCTGCTACGGCCTTGCCACGGGGTTGGGTTTGCCCTTGACCCCGTGATTCTGGGGGCAGTGACGAGGTTGTTCCTACGTTCGTTCCCGGGTGGCATGCGGGTTGTGCGTGGGTGTAGTCGTGGGGTCAAGCCACGGTCTGCTCACCCTGTGCGTTGGGTTGCTTGAGTGCCTCTTCGCGCGGTCGGGTCCGTCGCCCTCCCGTGAAGCCCCTAATAGGGGGGATGCCCTCCATTAGGGGGGGTCGGGGGGGCTCGGCCCTCCCTGTTCTGATGGTTGTGGGGGGCTGTCAGCGGGGGGTATTTGTCAGCCAGCGGCTCCGCTTGGCCTCCCTTTGTGCAGTAGTGATGCCAAGCAGAGCCCCTAACGGAACAGAACGTTAGGTTATGGCTATAACCAAGTTCTGTTAGTTAGGGGTGACGCTTGGCATCAGACGGCCGCTGCAGCCCTTGTCCTCACCTTGTGGTGAAAGCTTGGGTAGGAGGAGAGCAGGTGACCACACACCTGCTTATGAAGGTAAGCTGATGAGGGGTGTGGTCAGACTAATACTGGTATTAAAGGTATATTTGTGGAATGTTATTCAGTACGCGTGCACGTACGCGAGGGAGTGCAGTAGTGATGCCAAGCGTCACCCCTAACTAACAGAACTTGGTTATAGCCATAACCTAACGTTAACTACTCCCCAACACTGGTGATCAGATGAGAGCAGAGGCGGAGAGAAGAGGCGGAGAGAGAAGAGGCAGAGAGGATGGAGAGGGACGGACAAGCGGAGACATCCATTGCCCGGCAACAAGGAACAAAGGATGAAAATCCTCCCTTTGATTAATGTCTGGAATGACTGTCAATATGTACGACAGCGGTACCGCGCTTGAGGCTGTGCTCCTCTGGACCAGATCTGATCTGGGGTCTGTGGGCTCGTGTTCGGGGACACGGACGGGACATGTGAGGACAAGAGACTGTAATCAGATGAGAGTAGAGGAGAAGAGAGGAGGAGGAGGAGGAGGGGGAGGAGGAGGAGGGAGGGAGGGAGGGAGGGGGGGGAGGAGGAGGAGGAGGAGGAGGAGGAGGAGGAGGGAGGGAGGGAGGGAGGGAGGAGGAGGAGGAGGAGGAGGAGGAGGAGGGAGGGAGGAGGAGGAGGAGGGAGGGAGGGAGGGAGGGAGGAGGAGGAGGAGGAGGAGGAGGAGGAGGAGGAGGAGGAGGAGGAAGGAGGGAGAGAGGGATGTGAAAAAAGAGAGAAACATTGAGGACAAGTAGGAGTTGCGTGACGGTTTTGTTGTTGAAATTTAACATTTGTTGTTGAAATTTGACCTGAAACCACTCGGATCTAATCACACACACACGTGCATACACACACACACACACACACACACACACACACACACACACACACACACACACACACACACACACACACACACACACACACACACACACACACACACACACACACACACACACACACACACACACACGTGCATACACACACACACACACACACACGCGCGTGCATACACACACACGTGCATACACACACACACGCACGCACGTACGCACGTACACACACACACACACACACACACACACACACACACACACACACACGTTTCAGGTTTAGTCAGAGAGCTCTTCCCACACAAAGCCACTGTGGAGCTCATCTGCTGTGAGTTGACTTGAACCGCAACTTCCACACACATGACTCAGTGAACAACAACAGACGGATACCTACACTATGTGTGGAGGGCTTAGTATGAAATACATTGAGCTGCTAATAACAGAGAGATTATTTATCACATCATTTCCAGGATTCTGCATGTTCCAGCATTCTACATGGTATTAGTGTTTGTCCAAAGGTTGCACCACAATAAAGGAACAGAAGAACTCTTGACTTTTGGGATGCTAATAATGATACGTACCTACAGTGTGAGTTGAAGAGGAGCCATGTATGTTAAAGGAAAACTCCAACATTTTGGGAAATTAGCCA
This sequence comes from Notolepis coatsorum, assembly GCF_963971535.1. NCBI lineage: Eukaryota > Metazoa > Chordata > Actinopteri > Aulopiformes > Paralepididae > Notolepis > Notolepis coatsorum. The sequence goes on along the minus strand of NC_140173.1, from coordinate 25,644,180 downwards.
TAAACTTCAATCGGTTCGGATCCTTTGAATGAAATGAAAATGTAAACAAACACTGGCGTTAGCGTTAGAAAGTAGCACTGCGTTGCGTGAAATCACTGAGCCCAGAGTGGTTAGGCAAAAAATTGTTCAGAGTATATTTGCTTAGAAAACGTAAATGTCGAATTCAATTATTTTTTATTTCTCCACGTGGTAAATACACAGGTCACAACATGTTTACAGGAACGTTTTGGAGTTGTATTTGGAGTGTATTTCGTGACTGTAGGGGACTGTAGGGAACTTCAGGGTAAAAGTCTGACCCACTTCCAGTGATGAAGCTAAGCTACACTAACGGTGCGGGCGTTCCCTAAGCCTAATGCATGCACAGAGACAAAAAAGGTATGTATCTTGTTGTCTAACTCCAGGGAAGATGTTAAATAAGCTAATTTCCCAAAATGTTGGAGTTTTCCTTTAACAAAGCATACTCGCTGTAACTGAGGGGTACAATTCCCTGACTGTATTGTTAGATATGATACTTACTACCACTACCTCTTGTACTTTAGACTCTGGCCACCCAGTACTAGGTATAAATAATTATGATAAACACTCCCACCTGATGAAACGGATCCAACACAAATGTACCAAGTCGAAAGTCTGCGTTTAATAATAATACATAGCAAAAGGTATGTACAACGATCACTTAATTACATTTATGATTTGAAATAGTATGCACTTTTATGGCAAATGAGTATTCGTAGGTAGATCAATATCGAATGTCCAATCTCTGATTGCGCAGGAAGCAAATATACAACCTGGAATATTTAGGGAACAATAGCAATGATACTTGAATGATTATATAGCTGGATACACTAGGGGAAGGTTCCGACTGCTTGTAGGACAGCTGGAGGGGGGGGGTAGAGTCTGGCTGTATCCCGTCTGGCCGAGGGTATCCTGGGAGAGCCCACAGTCGTGCGACCCGGTGCCCAGCGATCCTCGATCCACAGATGAAAGCAGTTGGACTCTCTGTGGCCGGCGTCCTCCGGTCCACGATGGAGAGACGTGAGGCCGACCGTCGTCGAGTCGGGTCATTTCCAACACACATGGATCAAGTGTTGGCCTTTCTCCATAGAATAATCAAAGTACTCAAAGCATAATCCAAGCCGGGGAAGGCTAGCCGTCGTCGGTAGAATAATCCAATATACAGGTCCACTCGCTCTTTGGCCTGGAGCTCCTCGGGTGCAGCTTCACGTGGGGTCAACCACCCTGGATAAGCGTCCAGCTGATGCCCGAAACGATGGGGGTGCTGATTACTATAGAACTCTTACCGCACGAGGCACTACATATGAATAGACTATTATTAGCTTAATAGAATACGTCCAACTCGACGATATAGTGCCAAATATGACTATTCAAATATTAATATACACAATGTCTCAATGCCGATACTGGGCCGAATTGGCCTTACTGCCCACACGTGGTTCGCGGGGAGGCTTTTGCGTCTGTCACTCTGTTGGAGGGTAAGGAACTGGACTAAAAGAAAGCTCTACTTTAATAGCGCAGTACATATACGCACTATGAACAAATAGTACCATTAGTGGTGCGGTAGACATATTCCTACGCGGAACTAGGACCTGTCCATACATGTTGAGCGGTACGATTGAACCTGGTCTGAGGGGTATGGCGACCTGGCACCAAGGTCTCGTCCAATGGTAGAATGGAGACTATTATGGGATGTTCAGTAGACTAGAAGGGATATTCAATGCATATTGTACAAGGAATATACAAGGGATATCAGGGGATATACAAATACAATTAAATATATATATATAAATAAATATATATATTCGGTTTAATCTGATCCTTCAGAACAGCCGCCCCCTAATTGGTCCCAACCCAATTAGTTAAGCAGAGACAGATTAACCGCACTGTCTACCGCTCAAGGGTTCGCTGTAAGGGTCAGTCAACTCACAAAGTCATAGGGTCATGGTCATCATCGATTGTGTCTGGGAGTCGGGGCAGTTCTATGAGCCTCGCTACAGGACGGGTGTAAATGCGCCCCTGGACGAGTACTTCAGCTGCTCGGACCTTGCCATCGGCACCGGTGATCACTTTGCTTACGCGGCCAGCCGGCCACATAGCTCTGGGTAGTGACTGGTCAATAATCATGACGACTGTTCCTTCCGTCAAATTGTCTCTCTCTTTTACCCACTTCTGGCGGGTCTGTAGAGACGGTAGGTAGTGCAGTAGGAAACTGCTCCAAAACTTGTCGGCTAATACTTGGCTGTACCTCCACATTCGTCGGCCGTTCGCTTCTTCAGGCCGGTACATTGTCTGGGGTAACGCGGGATCTAGCCGCCCCATCAGGAGGGTGTTGGGGGTGACTGGGTCGACATCTGCTACATCACTGGAGACGTAACCGAGGGGCTTTGAGTTCAATACTCCCTCAATCTCCGTGAGGACTGTCATTAGGACTTCTTCCGCCACAGTCTGGGCCCCAAGTACTGCGTACAGGGCTGTCTTTATAGAACGTACTTCTCGTTCCCAAGTTCCACCGAAGTGGGGTGCGTTTGGGGGGTTGAATTGGAAGTCAATCTGGGCTGGAGCGAGGTGGGTCTTAAGTTCTGGGCCCATAGCTTGGAAGCTCTCCCTCAGCTCTCTTTCTCCGCCTTTGAAGTTTGTCCCGTGATCGGACAATAATGTAGACGGTTTTCCTTTCCGTGATGTGAATCTTCGGAAGGCCATAAGGAATGAGTCTGCGCTCATGGTCGGAAGGAGCTCGATATGTATCGCTCTGGTGGTCATGCATTTGAATACAATACCCCACCGCTTCTCTGTGCCTCTTCCTTTCTTTATGTGCAGCGGGCCAAAACAGTCCATGCCTGTTGAGTGGAATGGCTTGTCGCCGAGTCGGAGGCGACATGGAGGTAGGTCAGTCATCCGTGGTATGCTGGGCTGCGCGCGCCACTTTCGGCAGTCTAGACAGGTTCGCTGGAAGCGTCGCACCGCCTCTCTTCCTTGAAGTATCCAGTAACGACGTCTGATTTCCGCGAAGACTCTCTCTGCTCCTGCTTGGTGTACATCCTCGTCGTATTTCCTTATAATCAGCTCTGTGACCTTGTGTCGGCTGTTCGATACGATCGGGTACTTAATGTCATCCGGTAAATTGGGGGCTCTCCGCAGGCGACCACCCACTCTGATGAGGGTATGTGTGTCACTCTCGGGGGCCAGATGAATCAATCTGCTGTCTGATGGGACGGGCTTTCCTCCCTGTAGACAGTCTAGTTCATCGGGGAACGAGTCTCTCTGGGCTTGTTGCAGTAGAAGCAGTTCTGCTTCCTCGTAGTCAGCTGCTGACATATCAGCGGGGGACTTAATCTCTGGGTGGTGCCGCAGGAATGTCCGTTGCTGCGCACTCTCTATGGTAATGCAATCGTCTATGTTGGGGTTTGCGGAGACAACAGTGCTCAATCCACAGAACATGGGTTTCTTATTCTCAGCCTCCTCGTCACTTGCTTCCCTCGGGGTGGGCGTGGGCCAATCTCCTTCCGGGAGCTTGAGGAATGCTGGTCCGTCACTGTAGATGTTATGACGGGTTAAGTCATCTAGGGACATTCCCCGGGTGATGACGTCAGCTGGGTTGTGTTTTGTATCAACATAGCGCCAGTTTGCTTCTCCGGTTAACTCTCCGGTTAACTCTTGAATCTCAGTGACTCTGACTCCCACGAAGACTTTGTATTTGCATGAATCCGATTTGATCCAGGCGAGTACTGTCGTGGAATCTGACCACAGGATTGTTCTATGCACCGGAATGGTGAGCTCACGTTGGATGAGCGTGGCTAGATGCGCTCCTGCGAGGGCTGCGCAGAGCTCTAGACGTGGGATAGACTGTTGCTTGCGTGGGGCTATTCTCGAGCGGGCGAGGATGAATGCTGTGTAGATCTCTCCCCCCTCTTCTTGGGCCCGCAAGTAGGCTACTGATCCGTAGGCGACCTCGGAGGCGTCACTGAAGACGTGTAGATCCATTTTACATGTCTCTGGCCTCACCGTGGGTGGGAAGTAGCTTCGGCGTATATTAACGCCTGGGAGTGAGTGGAGTTCCATCTCCCACTCTCTCCAGGTGGATGCAAGGTGTGCGGGAATGGGGTCGTCCCAGCCCTGGTCCTTGTCCCACAATGCTCGTACAATCATCTTTGCCCTGGTGGTGTACGGTAATATACATCCTAACGGGTCATATTGTCGGGCGAGTGTTCTGTACACACTCCGTCTGGTGGTCGGTATTGCCGTCGACCTTCCCTGCTCCGTGGTCAGGGGTTTGTGTCTATAGTGGAGCGAGTCTGTTTTGAAGCGCCACACTAGTCCTAGTGTCATCTCTTGGGCTTCTCCTGGGATTGTGGCCATCCAGGTCTCGCTGCTCGCTGCCTTGTCCTCGGAGGAGAGGCTGCGCAGTACGTGCGGATCGCTGCTGGCCCACTGCCTGAGATCAAAGCCGCCTTTGATCAGAGAGGCGCGGAGTTTAAGTAGGAGAGCCTCGGCTTCTTCCTGGGTCGAAACGCTTTGTAGACAGTTATCTACGTAGAAGCTGTTCTTCACACTGTGTCGGACCTCTTCGTACGCTGCTGGGTCCTCTGCGACATGTCTCTGTAGTGCAAATGTAGCACAGCATGGGCTGCATGTAGTTCCGAAAGGGAGGACTTCCCATTGGTAGATGGCTGGGTGCTCATCTCCTGGCCTCTCTCTCCATAGGAACCGCAACAGGGGCTTGTCCTCCTCTACTAATCTCACCTGCAGGAACATCCCTTTGATATCCCCGCTGATAGCCACCTTGTCCTGGCGGAAGCGGAGTAGTACGCCTAGTAGGGAGGGGCCGAGTGTAGGACCGGGCAATAGCTCTTTATTCAGATTTTGGGATCCGATCTGGTAGCTGCAGTTAAACACGATGCGGTCTTTGCCGTTGTGATGAACCTTGTGGTGGGGCACGTACCACGATTCAGTCGTCTGGTCGGCCTCTTTAATGTCAATCTTTGTGACGTGTCCCGCTGTGATGAGCTTCTCAATCTCAGCGCGGTATACACTTTTTTGGGCGGGGTCCTTGGCTAAGCGCCGCTCTGTGTTTAGTAGGTACCGCTCTGTGGCGTCTTTCTTTGTGTGAAAGGTAGGCATCCCTTCCCGCCGCAGGAGTGGCGTGGCGTATCTCAACACGCCGCTGACTGGGACTCTCTTTGTTCCCGTCTCGAGGAGGTTAATGGCGTAGATGTCGTCTTTAGAGCGAATGTCTTTCTTTTCGTTCTTAAAGAGCATTTGTTCTAAGGTCCATAGCCTCTCTACATGCTGCAGGAGTGCGGTGTCTCCCTTTGTGACTCGGGAGTGGAGACAGCTAGTGGCTGTGGTTCGGTTGAGAGATTTGGCGAGTGGGCCTTGGAGAGTCCATCCTAGGCGGGTCTCGACTGGTGCAGGACAGCCTCTGGGTCCGGTATGAACCCGGTCTATCGGGACAATGAGGTCTGCATGGTCGGAGCCTATCAACAGTGTCGGGGTAGCACCGTCTATGAGCGGGATCGGTAGCTTGCGTAGATGTACATATTTCTCCATCAGCTTGGCTACGGGGTATGTGTACCGCGAGAGTCCTATTTCTTGGCTGGTGAAAGCGTCTGTAATCCTGTACCGTCGCTCGGGCTGGCCGCTTGCTGCGATAGAGAATGAGACATTCTCGCCCTTTATCGTTTTCAAATCTCTTCTTATTGTCCGAATTGTCATTTGGTTTTCGCTCCCCCGCAGCCCTAGCTGGGCCGCAGCGGACGCGAGCAGAAGGGTCTTCTCTGACCCGTCATCAAGGACGGCGTAAGTGTCCATGACTTTATTCTGGTAGCTCAATGTCACACGGACTACCTTTAAGAGCACTCTGGCTCCGCTGCTGCTGGCGGGTCGATGTACATGACGCTTGCTTTGCTGCTTGATGGTGCGGGTGGAGGCCGTCGTCTGTTACTGTCGTGGAGTATGTCCAGATGGGCTCCATCGCACCGACTGCACTTTTTCTTTAAGCGGCATTCGGCTGCCATGTGTGATCGCGCACAGCGCAAACAGCGTCTGTTGGACTTTATCCATTGACTCGCTTCCTCCGCATTCATCTTGGGGAATGAGTCACATTGTGACAGCCAGTGTTCTTTCTCACAGTAGGGGCACACTATCTTCCACTTCTCCTTTCTTGAGGGGGTACTGTGGCTCCTACTGCTTGGCACTGACTCCGATTGGTGCATGACAGTCACCGATCTTCTTCCATCATTTAGTCTCCTGGTTCCTTCTCTGGAGTCAGGGGTGCTCCGTCCGAATGTATCTAGCCGTAAGCTGCTGACTTCTCTCGCCAGGAAGTCGGCTAGATCGAGGAGGTTCGGTTCGGGGCCATTAGGGTCTCGGTGGTCTCTCTGCCGCCTAAAGCGCTCCTGTCGGGCGGGCGGTAGCTTCTCCAAGATCCTCTCTACATTTGAGTTGGCGTATAGTTCATGCCTACCCTTTTCCCTCTGCGCTCCCAGCATCCCTACTAGGGACTGCACTCTGATGGACAGGTCGTCCAGTGCTCGATTGTCTGTTGCTGGGGGTAGGCGGTCGATGTGCCTGATCTCCTGGATCACGTAATCCCATATACGTCCATATCTCTGGTCCAACGCTACCAGCGCTGCGGTGTATGGGGTCGTGGAAGTGGCGTAGGCGAGCGCTATGTTGTGCGCGCGGGGTACCTTTAAATGCTTCAGTAGTGTCGCGTATTTATGGCGTTCATCAATGACATCCACCAACATTGTCTCCAGACACATGCGGAGCTCCGTATATTGGGCCCGGTTCTCCTGGGTGAAGTCTGGTACCATAGGTGTGCCAATGTATGACGCGGATTGTTGATACATCGGCGAGCGTTGGGGGAGAGGCCTCCTAGGCGAGTCTCCTCCTGCTCCTTGGCGTGGGCTGGTACCGGCTGTGTACCATGGCCCGCTGGTCCAGGTGCTGTTCCTCGGTGCGGGTCGTGCGTCGTGCTCACCCGTGAATAGCGTCGGGGGTCTGTAGCGCAGCTCCGCGGGGGTATAGCCTGGGCTGTACTGGACCTCCTGGTCCGGTAGAGTACTGTGCTGTCGTCGGGCGTGGTTCTCCTCCTCTTCCTCTTCGTCTTCCGTTAGGTCATCCAGGGCTTGTAGTCTCTGATTTAGCCTCTCCGCAGTGTATGCTGCTCCTTCCCGGTGGCTGGGTCTCGCTTGGACCGGTTGGGGAAGGGGGTCTGCGGGGGGTATAAACCTTGTCTGTTGGTCAAGTTCAGGGTCGCTTACTCGGCTAGGGGATGCCGCCCTGGAGTGATGTCTAGACGAGTTCCTGGAGCCTCTGGTGGAGGGAGGGGGTGTTGTCCTTCTGATCAGCTGTTCTATTAGTTGCGCTTGTGCTCTGTCGCGCTCGGCTTCGCGCTTGGTGAGATCCGATTCTCTCTGGGCACCGGTGGCGGCGCGCTGGGCGTCGGCCCGGTCTCTTGCCATATTCTCTTCCATCTGAATGCGTCTTATTTCCAGGCGTATGTGCTCTTCTTCGCTCCGTTGCTGTATCTGCAATCGATCGCGTTCACCCTGGAGTCTATCGCGTTCAGTAGAGGCTTTCAGGCTGACGAGGAATGCCTGCTGTAGTGTCCTCTCTGCCTCGCTGGGAGAATACGGTTGTATAGGGGAGCCGTCCCTTGGGGTACTCCGTGCGGAGTCTTGGAGCTCTATCTCCACGGTGCTCTCCTCATCTTCTTCCGTGCCGAGTTCTCTCTCGGTAGTGTTGTCTTCCTCCCGGGACTCGTCGGGGACTACTTCTTCGGTATTGGCGGGGTGTAAAGTCATGTCTGGTTCCCCCTGGTCCCCACCGTGAGCTGGGTCAGTTACGTTAGAACCCATAGGGGCCTCTATGGTCGGGGTAGCCTGGTCGTTAGGGTTAGACATAATTTTACTTTCTAGTTTTACCGCGTTTACTGTTGGTAGAAGACTAGGTTGTTGACTGACAGCGTAAGCCTCTAGGTACTGAGGGAGCTGTCGTTTGCGCCGCGGGCGTTGTTGGTTAGGAGGATCGTTTCGTGGAGTGTTCATCATAGGCCATTTTAATATTAATAACACTATATTAATATTACACTGATTACCCTCCGGCTCGAAGGACCAATTGTAACTGAGGGGTACAATTCCCTGACTGTATTGTTAGATATGATACTTACTACCACTACCTCTTGTACTTTAGACTCTGGCCACCCAGTACTAGGTATAAATAATTATGATAAACACTCCCACCTGATGAAACGGATCCAACACAAATGTACCAAGTCGAAAGTCTGCGTTTAATAATAATACATAGCAAAAGGTATGTACAACGATCACTTAATTACATTTATGATTTGAAATAGTATGCACTTTTATGGCAAATGAGTATTCGTAGGTAGATCAATATCGAATGTCCAATCTCTGATTGCGCAGGAAGCAAATATACAACCTGGAATATTTAGGGAACAATAGCAATGATACTTGAATGATTATATAGCTGGATACACTAGGGGAAGGTTCCGACTGCTTGTAGGACAGCTGGAGGGGGGGGGGTAGAGTCTGGCTGTATCCCGTCTGGCCGAGGGTATCCTGGGAGAGCCCACAGTCGTGCGACCCGGTGCCCAGCGATCCTCGATCCACAGATGAAAGCAGTTGGACTCTCTGTGGCCGGCGTCCTCCGGTCCACGATGGAGAGACGTGAGGCGACCTCGTCGTGTAGAGCGTCTTCTCACCTGTCGTCCTCTCCGGGGGGGGTATTTCCAACACACCGCAGTGTTGGCCTTTCTCCATAGAATAATCAAAGTACTCAAAGCATAATCCAAGCCGGGGAAGGCTAGCCGTCGTCGGTAGAATAATCCAATATACAGGTCCACTCGCTCTTTGGCCTGGAGCTCCTCGGGTGCAGCTTCACGTGGGGTCAACCACCCTGGATAAGCGTCCAGCTGATGCCCGAAACGATGGGTGCTGATTACTATAGAACTCTTACCGCACGAGGCACTACATATGAAGAGACTATTATTAGCTTAATAGAATACGTCCAACTCGACGATATAGTGCCAAATATGACTATTCAAATATTAATATACACGATGTCTCAATGCCGATACTGGGCCGAATTGGCCTTACTGCCCACACGTGGTTCGCGGGGAGGCTTTTGCGTCTGTCACTCTGTTGGAGGGTAAGGAACTGGACTAAAAGAAAGCTCTACTTTAATAGCGCAGTACATATACGCACTATGAACAAATAGTACCATTAGTGGTGCGGTAGACATATTCCTACGCGGAACTAGGACCTGTCCATACATGTTGAGCGGTACGATTGAACCTGGTCTGAGGGGTATGGCGACCTGGCACCAAGGTCTCGTCCAATGGTAGAATGGAGACTATTATGGGATGTTCAGTAGACTAGAAGGGATATTCAATGCATATTGTACAAGGAATATACAAGGGATATCAGGGGATATACAAATACAATTAAATATATATATATAAATAAATATATATATTCGGTTTAATCTGATCCTTCAGAACACTCGCCTTTAAAGCCCTCCACAACCTAGCCCCCATCTACATCACTGACCTCCTCCAGGAATACACCCCCTCCCGCACCCTCCGCTCATCCTCTACTGGACTCCTATCCATCCCCAGCTCACGCCTCAGCACCATGTATAGTCAAATTATATTGTAGTGCACCATTTATACCTTGTACTTTTTTCTGTATATGTTTTTATGCCTTGTCTCATAGCATGTTATGCTTCACTGCCTACATGTTTCGTTTTTATGCTGCGGATGAAAATTAGCATCCTTGCTAAATCCGGTGTATTTACACTGCATTTATTTGTAGTGTCCAGTAATATGCTCTGTCCCGTCTAAATAAACAAATAAATAAATAAATGGGTGCCCGAGCTTTCAGCTGCTCGGCTCCCAGACTCTGGAACTCCCTGGCCCCACATATCCGACAGTCTGACTCACTAACATCATTCAAATCTCAACTGAAAACCCATCTGTTCAAACTTGCATATATATTATTAATTATAACCTCTTTCACTCACTGCCCTATACCCCCTGCTGTTTGTTTGTTTTGTGATTTTAACATCACTTCCTGTTGTTTGTTTTATTTTTAACCTTGACTTTTAACTGCCTTGCAGTATTTTTTTCCTATGATCTGTAAGGTGGCCTTGGGTGTCATGAAAGGCGCCACCAAATAAAATGTATTATTATTATTATTATTATTATTATTATTATTATTATTATTATTATTATTATTATTATTAAAGCGTGCAGGAGCGTATGTTGGGAGGCGATGTATAGAAGTCGGTCTGGAAGGATTTCCCTGCACAGAGACATGCGGTCCCAGACCTGAGTAACTGTGTCTTATGCATGAACCATGTCTGTTTGAAGTCAGGACCACATGCCATGAAACAAGCATGTGATTTAGCGGGCGAGTCAAACAGAGCCGTTTGACCGTCACTGAACGCTGACTGTGTATAGAGACTCAACATGTTGATAGAAACAGCAGTGGCTGAATTATTTTTCTTTTTCTTTCCAGGGGCTGTGAGGATGATTGAGACATCCACACTATGAAGAGCCCAGTAAACAGGTAACAACTCTGCTTGTGAACAGCATTATAACTCTATAGTGACTGAACAGCATTACAGCTCTATAGTGACTGAACAGCATTATAACTCTATAGTGACTGAACAGCATTATAACTCTATAGTGACTGAACAGCATTACAGCTCTATAGTGACTGAACAGCATTACAGCTCTATAGTGACTGAACAGCATTACAGCTCTATAGTGACTGAACAGCATTATAACTCTATAGTGACTGAACAGCATTACAGCTCTATAGTGACTGAACAGCATTACAGCTCTATAGTGACTGAACAGCATTACAGCTCTATAGTGACTGAACAGCATTATAACTCTATAGTGACTGAACAGCATTATAACTCTATAGTGACTGAACAGCATTATAACTCTATAGTGACTGAACAGCATTATAACTCTATAGTGACTGAACAGCATTACAGCTCTATAGTGACTGAACAGCATTACAGCTCTATAGTGACTGAACAGCATTACAGCTCTATAGTGACTGAGCAGCATTACAGCTCTATAGTGACTGAACAGCATTACATCTCTATAGTGACTGAACAGCATTACAGCTCTATAGTGACTGAACAGCATTACAGCTCTATAGTGACTGAACAGCATTATAACTCTATAGTGACTGAACAGCATTACAGCTCTATAGTGACTGAACAGCATTATAACTCTATAGTGACTGAACAGCATTATAACTCTATAGTGACTGAACAGCATTATAACTCTATAGTGACTGAACAGCATTACAGCTCTATAGTGACTGAACAGCATTACAGCTCTAGTGACTGAACAGCATTACAGCTCTATAGTGACTGAACAGCATTACAGCTCTATAGTGACTGAACAGCATTATAACTCTATAGTGACTGAACAGCATTACAGCTCTATAGTGACTGAACAGCATTACATCTCTATAGTGACTGAACAGCATTACAGCTCTATAGTGACTGAACAGGATTACATCTCTATAGTGACTGAACAGCATTACAGCTCTATAGTGACTGAGCAGCATTACAGCTCTATAGTGACTGAACAGCATTACATCTCTATAGTGACTGAACAGCATTACAGCTATATAGTGACTGAACAGAATTACAGCTCTATAGTGACTAGGGGTGTAACAATGTGACCTCACAACGATTAAATTCGATTACGATTATTCAGGCAACGATTCAATGCATCATGAAATCTCTTCATTTTACCACAATTCGATTCGATACATTTTCTATCGGTTAATTCCCCAAAGAAATTTGAATACACAAATGTGGCTGGGGGAACTGATTGATTCACTCAGCATGAATGGACTATAGGTCAATAAAAACAATACACACACAAAAACAAATAAAACATAAAACAATTAATTTCAATTATAATCGATTCTAACATTTTCAAATAGATGCAGTTGAATCGTCACATTAGAATCGATGCATTTCGATTAATCGATGCATCGTTACACCCCTAATAGTGACTGAGCAGCATTACAACTCTAACATGTTATTCATGGCTCTCTTGGTATTGATATATAACATGTTACTCATGGCTCTTTTGGTATTGATATATAACATGTTATTCATGTCTCTTGGTATTTGTTACTCATGGCTCTTTTGGTATTGATATATAACATGTTATTCATGTCTCTCTTGGTATTGATATATAACATGTTATTCAAGTCTCTTGGTATTGATATATAACATGTTATTCATGTCTCTCTTGGTATTGATATATAACATGTTATTCAAGTCTCTTGGTATTGATATATAACATGTTATTCAAGTCTCTTGGTATTGATATATAACATGTTATTCATGGCTATCTTGGTATTGATATATAACATGTTATTCAAGTCTCTTGGTATTGATATATAACATGTTATTCATGGATCTCTTGATATTGATATATAACATGTTATTCATGGGTCTCTTGGTATTGATATATAACATGTTCTTCATGTCTCTCTTGGTATTGATATATAACATGTTACTCATGGGTCTCTTGGTATTGATATATAACATGTTATTCATGGCTCTCTTGGTATTGATATATAACATGTTATTCAAGTCTCTTGGTATTGATATATAACATGTTATTCAAGTCTCTTGGTATTGATATATGTAAGATTAATGTATAGCTACGAGGTCATTGTCGCAAAATAATTGACCGACACGGAGTTTAGAATACAGAGGCGCCTCGCCGAGGTGTTCTAAACGTAGTGAAGGTCAATTATTTTGCGACAATGACTGAGTATAGGCTATACATTATCCCGCTTATTACATGGCTAACTTACTAACAATATACCTAATTCATTTTACACCATCGACAAGACGAGATCATATGCAGACGCAGTTGTTCTGTGGCTCCGCTGTCAGCCCAAATAAAGTTATTATTATTATCGCCGGCAGCCGGCAGGTGTGTCTGATTGCACTGATGCAGTGTGTGTCAGTGGGCTTGATTGCTCCAGCTGCGAACAGCGGTCATTATTGCTCGGTTGCCCCTGGCAGCGGTCCGTTATCGAGTAATAACGGACCGCTGCTATGGGCAACTGAGCGCTATTGACCAATCACAATCAAGCATTTCGGCGAATGTTAAAACAGCATGTAATAAAACATGTTATTCATGGCTCTCTTGGTATTGGACTTTTGTTTTGGGGCAATGCTCTTGATACCTGTATGTTCTGATGAGGTTGCAGACTATGGACCAAAGTCCTTTGAAATACATTGTACCACTAATAAAATACCACTATTCTCAAAACACAACCAAGAGAGAACGGGGAAGCGAATGGAAAACAGATGTTCACAGCCCCAACCACAAAATGGCAGCCAGTTTGAGCTGTCCCCTTCTGCTCCTCTCCCCTTCTGCTCCTCTCCTCTCCTCTCCTCTCCTCTCCTCTCCTCTCCTCTCCTCTCCTCTCCTCTCCTCTCCTCTCCTCTCCTCTCCTCTCCTCTCCTCTCCTCTCCTCTCCTCTCCTCTCCTCTCCTCTCCTCTCCTCTCCTCTCCCTCTCCTCTCCTGCGCATCTCCTCTCCTCTCCTCTCCTCTCCTCTCCTTTCCTCTCCTCTCCTCTCCTCTCCTCTCCTCTCCTCTCCTCTCCTCTCCTCTCCTCTCCTCTCCTGCGCATCTCCTCTCCTCCCTCTTCTCCCCTCCTGCTCCTCTCCTCCTCATCTCCTCTCCTCTCCTCTCCTCCTCATCTGCTCTCCTCTCCTCTCATCTCCCCTCCTGCTCCTCTTCTGTTCCTCTCTCATCACTCTCATTCTCACTCTCCTATATATTTTTTTTTATTATCCCTCTCTTCTTTATATCTTCTATTCCTCCTCTCTTCTCTTTCCCCTGTCTCTCCTCTCTTCTCTCTCTCCTCTCTTATCGTTCCCCTCTCTTCATCTTTTCTTCTCTTCCTCCTCTCTCCATCCGTATCTCCCTCATCTCCCTCTCCTGTGTTTCTCATTAATTTACTCTGTTTCTCCTTCCCCCCTCCTCCTTCTCTCCTTTCCTTCCTTTCTCTCCTCTCCTTTCCTTCCTTTCTCTCCTCACCTGCTCCTCTCTCCTCACCACCACCTCCTCTTCCTCCTCTTCCTCCTCCTCCTCTATTAGATTAATTATCTAAAGTGGACTCATCCATTATGAGACCAGATGATCAATAGATGTCATGAAGTCATGGAGGACAAAGTGTCTTCTGTCACAATCTGTCAGCCTGCCGTGTGTGTGTGTATCTCTGTCTGTGTGTGTGTGTCTGTGTGTGTTTGTATGGTATATCTGTGTGTGTGCGTGTGTGTGTGTTTTGTATGGTATATCTGTGTGTGTGTGTGTTTGTATGGTATATATATGTGTGTGTGTGTGTGTGTGTGTGTGTGTGTGTGTGTGTGTGTGTGTGTGTGTGTGTGTGTGTGTGTGTGTGTGTGTGTGTGTGTGTTTGTATGGTATATCTATGTGTGTGTGTGTGTTTGTATGGTATATCTGTGTGTGTGTTTGTATGGTATATCAATGTGTGTGTGTGTGTGTGTGTGTGTTTGTATGGTATATCAATGTGTGTGTGTGTGTGTGTGTTTGTATGGTATATCTATGTGTGTGTGTGTGCACGCATGTTTGTACGGTATATCTGTGTCTGTGTGTCGGTGTGTGTGTGTGTGTGAGTGTGTTTGTATGGTATATCTGTCTGTGTGCATGTGCGTGTGTGTGTGTGCGTTTGTACAGTATGTGTGTGCGTCTGTGCGTTTTTGTGCGGTATATGTGTGTGTGTGTGTTCGTATGGTATATTTATGTGTGTGTGTGCATGTATGTTTGTACGGTATATCTGTGTGTATGTGTTTTATACATGATCACACATGTCATAACGACAAACTAGGAGACGGATGCTATGATGATGAGCCAGAACTATAAGCTGTACAACGACAGACATTCTACAAGTAGGCAGCTTCATGTGTGTGTGTGTGTGTGTGTGTGTGTGTGTGTGTGTGTGTGTGTGTGTGTGTGTGTGTGTGTGTGTGTGTGGTTAGGCCCATGATCAGGGCTCCAATGCCAGATGTTGATTTTCTATTTTAAAACACATCTCTTACTTGTGGTTTATTGTGACAGCTGTGTGTGAGAGTAGCCTACAGCAGACCATGGATGACTCTTTAAATCAGCCTACAGCAGACCATGGAGACTCTTTAAATCAGCCTACAGCAGACCATGGATGACTCGTTAAATCAGCCTACAGCAGACCATGGATGACTCTTTAAATCAGCCTACAGCAGACCATGGAGACTCTTTAAATCAGCCTACAGCAGACCATGGATGACTCGTTAAATCAGCCTACAGCAGACCATGGATGACTCTTTAAATCAGCCTACAGCAGACCATGGAGACTCTTTAAATCAGCCTACAGCAGACCATGGATGACTCGTTAAATCAGCCTACAGCAGACCATGGATGACACTTTAAATCAGCCTACAGCAGACCATGGATGACTCTTTAAATCATCCATCTTCCCCGCTCCAGTCCCATCATGCATCTCACCCAGTCAGCACAAATCGTACTGCCAGTGGTAGAAGAACAACACAGTTCCTTTACTTAAGTAAAAGTAAAAATGCCCAGATAAGAACACCACTCTGGTAAAAGTCTAAGTCCTCCATTCAAAAGGCTACTTAAAGTAGAGAAGTAGTTGATATTGAATGTATTTAAGTAACAGAAGTAGAAGTACATATTATACATGATGTTTGTGTATTCCAGTGCTTGGCAGCGTTCATTCCTTGACCCTGTGACCTCTACAGGTTGTGTTAAAGTGGCATGTGGTCCAGTTGTGCTGCTCTACAGGTTGTGTTAAAGTGGCATGTGGTCCAGTTGTGCTGCTCTACAGTTTGTGTTAAAGTGGTATGTGGTCCAGTTGTGCTGCTCTACAGGTTGTGTTAAAGTGGCATGTGGTCCAGTTGTGCTGCTCTACAGTTTGTGTTAAAGTGGTATGTGGTCCAGTTGTGCTGCTCTACAGGTTGTGTTAAAGTGGTATGTGGTCCAGTTGTGCTGCTCTACAGGTTGTGTTAAAGTGGTATGTGGTCCAGTTCTGCTGCTCTACAGGTTGTGTTAAAGTGGTATGTGGTCCAGTTCTGCTGCTCTACAGGTTGTGTTAAAGTGGTATGTGGTCCAGTTGTGCTGCTCTACAGGTTGTGTTAAAGTGGTATGTGGTCCAGTTGTGCTGCTCTACAGTTTGTGTTAAAGTGGTATGTGGTCCAGTTGTGCTGCTCTACAGGTTGTGTTAAAGTGGCATGTGGTCCAGTTGTGCTGCTCTACAGGTTGTGTTAAAGTGGCATGTGGTCCAGTTGTGCTGCTCTACAGGTTGTGTTAAAGTGGTATATGGTCCAGTTGTGCTGCTCTACAGGTTGTGTTAAAGTGGTATGTGGTCCAGTTCTGCTGCTCTACAGGTTGTGTTAAAGTGGCATGTGGTCCAGTTGTGCTGCTCTACAGGTTGTGTTAAAGTGGCATGTGGTCCAGTTGTGCTGCTCTACAGGTTGTGTTAAAGTGGTATGTGGTCCGGTTGTGCTGCTCTACAGGTTGTGTTAAAGTGGTATGTGGTCCAGTTGTGCTGCTCTACAGGTTGTGTTAAAGTGGCATGTGGTCCAGTTGTGCTGCTCTACAGGTTGTGTTAAAGTGGCATGTGGTCCAGTTGTGCTGCTCTACAGGTTGTGTTAAAGTGGTATATGGTCCAGTTGTGCTGCTCTACAGGTTGTGTTAAAGTGGTATGTGGTCCAGTTGTGCTGCTCTACAGGTTGTGTTAAAGTGGTATGTGGTCCAGTTGTGCTGCTCTACAGGTTGTGTTAAAGTGGTATGTGGTCCAGTTGTGCTGCTCTACAGGTTGTGTTAAAGTGGTATGTGGTCCAGTTGTGCTGCTCTACAGGTTGTGTTAAAGTGGCATGTGGTCCAGTTGTGCTGCTCTACAGGTTGTGTTAAAGTGGCATGTGGTCCAGTTGTGCTGCTCTACAGGTTGTGTTAAAGTGGCATGTGGTCCAGTTGTGCTGCTCTACAGGTTGTGTTAAAGTGGTATGTGGTCCAGTTGTGCTGCTCTACAGGTTGTGTTAAAGTGGTATGTGGTCCAGTTCTGCTGCTCTACAGGTTGTGTTAAAGTGGTATGTGGTCCAGTTGTGCTGCTCTACAGGTTGTGTTAAAGTGGTATGTGGTCCAGTTCTGCTGCTCTACAGGTTGTGTTAAAGTGGTATATGGTGTGGTCCAGTTGTGCTGCTCTACAGGTTGTGTTAAAGTGGTATGTGGTCCAGTTGTGCTGCTCTACAGGTTGTGTTAAAGTGGTATGTGGTCCAGTTGTGCTGCTCTACAGGTTGTGTTAAAGTGGTATGTGGTCCAGTTGTGCTGCTCTACAGGTTGTGTTAAAGTGGCATGTGGTCCAGTTGTGCTGCTCTACAGGTTGTGTTAAAGTGGCATGTGGTCCAGTTGTGCTGCTCTACAGGTTGTGTTAAAGTGGTATATGGTCCAGGTGTGCTGCTCTACATGTTGTGTTAAAGTGGTATGTGGTCCAGTTGTGCTGCTCTACAGGTTGTGTTAAAGTGGTATGTGGTCCAGTTCTTCTGCTCTACAGGTTGTGTTAAAGTGGTATGTGGTCCAGTTGTGCTGCTCTACAGGTTGTGTTAAAGTGGTATGTTGTCCAGTTGTGCTGCTCTACAGGTTGTGTTAAAGTGGTATATGGTCCAGTTGTGCTGCTCTACAGGTTGTGTTAAAGTGGTATGTGGTCCAGTTGTGCTGCTCTACAGGTTGTGTTAAAGTTGCATGTGGTCCAGTTGTGCTGCTCTACAGGTTGTGTTAAAGTTGCATGTGGTCCAGTTGTGCTGCTCTACAGGTTGTGTTAAAGTTGCATGTGGTCCAGTTGTGCTGCTCTACAGGTTGTGTTAAAGTGGTATGTGGTCCAGTTGTGCTGCTCTACATGTTGTGTTAAAGTGGTATGTGGTCCAGTTGTGCTGCTCTACAGGTTGTGTTAAAGTGGCATATGGTCCAGTTCTGCTGCTCTACAGGTTGTGTTAAAGTGGTATGTGGTCCAGTTGTGCTGCTCTACATGTTGTGTTAAAGTGGTATGTGGTCCAGTTGTGCTGCTCTACAGGTTGTGTTAAAGTGGCATATGGTCCAGTTCTGCTGCTCTACAGGTTGTGTTAAAGTGGTATGTGGTCCAGTTCTGCTGCTCTCATTGAATGTTTCAAGCGTGGTGTGAGGCTGGGGGCCTGGACCCAGTTTCATGTCCCCTGAACTCGGTTCTGTCCTTCCTCCAGTCTATCCTGGATAAGCTGTCGGCCTCGACAATGAAGGTATACGCCACGGCTATATCTTCTTGTCATGTGGGCTTAGAGGGCAGAACGCTGTTCAGCCACCCTCTCGTGAGACGTTTCCTGCTAGGTGTACAGCGCCTCAAGCCTATTGAGTGTGCTCTGTCCCCAAGCTGGGACCTCCAACTGGTCCTGGGGGGACTGTCGGGGCGCACACAGGACCTCAGGGCTACCAGTCAACTGCTTGTCTGTTACGGTGGCCCCAACGCAGGTAAGGCGCTGTCCAAGCAACGCCTGTCACATTGGTTATGCGAGGGCATTGCCCTCTGCTACACTTTGGCTGGACAGGTTCCCCCCGCAGGTGTCAGGGCACACTCCACTCGTGGAGTGGCAGCCTCTGCTGCCCTGTTTGGGGGGCCTCGGTGGAGAACATCTGCGCTGCGGCCTCCTGGTCCTCCCCGGGTCCTTTTGTCAGGTTTTACCTCATGGACATGACTGGGGGCTCTGTCTCCCAGGCAGTCCTGAGGGCCGGGACTTCACCTGCACCCCGCCACCAGGTGGGCTAGCAGGAGTGTGTCGGTGTGGACCGCAGAGTGCGTTTTTCACACGCGGTCCCACTCACGTTGTGCGTCCTAGGGTGACTGGTCCCTTTTTCGCATATTGGTCGGAGTTGACTGCCCCACCCCCCCCCCCCCCCCCCCTCGTTAGGACGGGCGGGGGGACGGAGTGGGACGCTCAGTCAGTATTCACATAACTAGGGTTATATAGCGTTTTAAATGTTTTTTTTTTTTATCACAAAGTTACTTTGTGTTTTAAATGTTTTATTTTTTTTAATCACAGTGACTTTGTGTTTTAAATGTTTTTTTTTTTTTTATCACAAAGTGACTTTGTGTTTTAAATGTATTTATTTTGATCCCAAAGTGACTTTGTGTTTTTAAAGTTTTTCTTTTTATCACAAATCGACTTTGTGTTTTAAATGTGTTCTGTGCGTTCAGAGTCCATGCTCTGAGGCTATATTCAAATCTCCTTATCTCGCTCTGTGTCAATGTTATTGTCAAGCCAGGCCTTTGTGTTTTCAAGCCTATAAGCGTTAGCTTATTTCCAAAGAACTATATTAACCATATTATTATATCATAGCATATTTATTTTTTTTTTATCCACTTTTTCTCCTTATTTTTACATTTTTCTCCCATCCCAATTTCGCCTCGCCAATTCTCCCTTCAATTCTCCCCTCCCCTGTCTCGAACGTTGCTAGACTATGCCTCCCACTGGTCGGCTACAGTGAGGACCAAGCCTTGCATCACGTGTCCCCTCCGGTACGCGTCTATTCGAAATCCAACCGGTTCATGCTTCCGCGTTCGCGTTTTGCTAATCTGACTGGCCACTGCCGTTTCTGGTGCGATCTGATTGGCCACTGACGTTTCTGGTCATGTGACATGTGCGCCCAATCGCGTGACGCGCCCATTTCCGCCTCGACCAGCAGCAAACTACCTAATGCCTAGTTTATCACTGGTTAAGCTTAGGCGACTCTTTCGAAGTTGGTTAAGGTTAGAGTTTGGAATCAGGGCTGGTGTTCTATCGCCCTGCTCTAAGACAAACTCTAACCTTAACCAACTTCGAAAGAGCGCCTAAGCTTAACCGGCGAAAGAACTTGCCGTCACACCATTGGTGCGACCAGAAACATCAGTGGCCAATCAGAGCCAAACGCGAACGCGGAAGCATGAACCGGTTGGGTTTCGAATAGACGCCTCCGGTACACGAGGAGGCAGCCTGTCGCATCTTTTCACCTGAACAGCGCGATCTCTCAGTGGCGAGGAGTAACGCGTGGGAGGCTCACGCTGCCCCCGCTACTTCCTGATTCTGCTGTACAGGCGCACCAACCGACCTGTAGGAGTCGCTGTCCACAACGTCCGATCCCCACCCACCGGCTTTCCCACCCCCTAACACTCCCAATTGTGTTGGTATGAACGACCAGCCAAGCCGGTAGCAACGCCGAGAGCTGGGCTCGAACCCAGCATATCCTGCGTTAGTGGCGAGCGCCTTGCCCATTGCGCCACTTAGCCGCATCATATGCATATTCATAATAAATTATTATTTCACGCCGCTTGTACACATATTTAGAAACAGCGATTGTTGTCTGTAGTGTGATTGTATTTGAGGTTTTAAAGGAGTCTATTTTCCCATTCGTATAGTACAGTTTTATTTATCTTTATTACTACAGTATTTATTTTCTCTACCTTGTACTTAGTATAGTGATGGATGATTGTTGATGATTATTAATGATAAATGAGGGTTTCCCTTTCAGTGTAAATCTCTGTGAAATAGAAGTATTTAAATCGACCAGTAAAGTTTAATATTTTGTCATTCTGCTCCTGTATGGTCTTGAGTTCCTCTAGTGGGGCTTTGGATAAACCATGATGACATATCCCCCCGACAGCCCTTTGCCTTAACCCTTTGATCTTCAACCAATTCATATAGTTGACATTAAAAATACCCATGAAACACTGACGTACACTTCAGCCTCCAGAGGACGTGGAGCATCGTGTCAGTTTGTCAAATCGGTCCTTGTGCTTTCCCCCCTCGACGCCCGTTCACTAAGTACCCCTGACGCTAAACCTCTATCACGCACGCTAGATGTAGCATCTGCCGTCGTCATCCATCAAAGCGCTTGATGTATGTAAGCTCTGTAAACATACATCAGGTAAAGGCTTTAACCCTTGTGGGGCGTTTGCGTTTTTATTCCTCAGCCGATGTTCACAGGTCTGATGGACCCATGATGCACAACATGATTGGGATGTTAAAACAACATGAAGCCTTTATAATTCATGTGAAAAGACTTAACAGATGTCAACGTTATCTGAATTACAAGCAAGTCTAGACGGCATAATGGTTAATGTTTGTGCTAGATCACATTTATCAATACAAATGCTATTCGTTTTTTGTGATCAAATATTATGTCGTCAATTATTTTTATAATAATTATAATCAAGACATGAATGGGGGAAGAAATCCTGTTTATCTTGAAAATAATACATGAAACAAGATGGAGGCAGACAGTGAAGGTACACAGTGAACCATTTTGTAAAAATGTTGACCATATTCACTTGTTTTCACCTACAATTCCACACCACGTATGTACACAAGCGCCTTGGGTCTCATGAAATTATTATTATTATTATTATTATTATTATTATTATTATTATTATTATTATTATTATTATTATTATTATTATTATTATTATTATTATTATTATTATTATTATTATTATTATTATTATTATTATTATTATTATTATTATTATTAATATAAATGTGTAGGAGGAGGTGCACAGTGAAAATGAAAATGAGAAAGTGTTCTTTTACATCTTCTTCACATAAAGTGAGCCAAGGCCAATCCATCTCAGGTAAAAAAAAACTATTCCTGGTATCATTTGTCTCATAGTAAACATTGAAAACGTAATCATATATTTGTGAAAGCTAAAATATGAATTTCACCACATTTCATGGCAAAGTATGCCCCCTAAGGAATTTAGAACAGCAGATCAGGAGGCGGTTAGGTGGTCGAGCGGAGATTGCGTTCGTCACCAGCCCCGGAGCTGTGAGCTTGGTTCGCCTGTTCGAATCCAGCTCACAGCTCCGGGGTTGTCACCAGCTTGGCTGGCCGTCTGCACTGATACAATTGGCTGTATCAGAGGGTGGGAGAAGCTGGCGGGGTGGGTCCGGGTCGTTGTAAACAGCGACTCCTACAGTTCGGTCGGGGCGCCTGCTAAGCGCGGATTGGACGTGAGGGGGATAGTGTGGTCCTCCCACACGCTACGCCCTCTCAATGAGAATCCGCGCTGCCAGGTGAAAAGAAGCGGTGATTGGCTGGACGTGTGTCGGAGGAAGCACGTGGTAGCCTCCACTCTCCCAAATGATCTGACTGTGGGGGGTAAAGCGCAGCGACCAGGAAGGGACTGGGAATTGGCATACGACTAACATTGGGATGGGAGAAAATCGGAGGAAAATGGAGGGGGAAAAAGACCAAAAAGAAAAGAAAAAAAAAGAACAGCAGATCAGTACATTTACCACTTCACACACGCACGCACGCACGCACGCACGCACGCACGCACGCACACACACACTCACACACACACACACACACACACACACACACACACACACACATTCTCAGACACATATTTGCCACCAGACATGATGTCCCCTTGGAAATCCCCCCCACCCTTAACCCCTGATCTTCAACCACTACATAGTGTGCATAGGCAACATTTAGAAGTACACACTGATGCATATACTTCATCACACCAGGAAGACAAAGCATCTCGTCATTCGTCAAACCGGTTGATCCACTCCCTTATATAAATTACAAACCTCCATTTGTTATCCCTCAACCTGAACCATTTACTTCAACTGCAGCTCCGACTAAATAAAGCCCCAATCTGCAGTTCTTTTGTATGGGTTTATATACTAATAATATATATTTGTTTACACTTCCATCATAATGTTCTAAGCCCGTAAACGTTCAAAGTTGTAATTGGCATCGGACCAAAACACAATGTTTATTACAGATTTATGACAAAAAAAAGAATTGCGCACAGTGCTGAGATGCATCAAATTAATCTTCAGCCCCCCCCCCCCCCCCCCAATGTGGTCCATTGTCTTTGTTTACATTAGTCATTTATTGGATTGAAGATTTTTTCCAACTCTGATTTCTATTAAAAGGAATTCTGGACTGAGCCTTTAAGAACTTACATTATGCTTCAACCTTTTTACATGTTTTACAGGTTTGTTTTCATACTCTTATGTGATGTGTGTAAACATTTGAGTATATTGGACCAATATCTTGAGTTGTGATAAGCCAAGTCAAAGCGTTTATCACATTAGATACAAGTACAATGGCAGATAAATGTCCCATGGGAGCTGTCAAATGTACAATGGAACAGCTTCTCTTGGTCCTCTCTGTGTTGGTCTTCAGACTGTAGTAGCCTCTCTTGATCCTCTCTGTGTTGGTCTTCAGACTGTAGTAGCCTCTCTTGATCCTCTCTGTGTTGGTCTTCAGACTGTAGTAGCCTCTCCTGATCCTCTCTGTGTTGGTCTTCAGACTGTAGTAGCCTCTCCTGATCCTCTCTGTGTTGGTCTTCAGACTGTAGTAGCCTCTCCTGATCCTCTCTGTGTTGGTCTTCAGACTGTAGCCTCTCTGATCCTCTCTGTGTTGGTCTTCAGACTGTAGTAGCCTCTCCTGATCCTCTCTGTGTTGGTCTTCAGACTGTAGCCTCTCTGATCCTCTCTGTGTTGGTCTTCAGACTGTAGTAGCCTCTCCTGATCCTCTCTGTGTTGGTCTTCAGACTGTAGCCTCTCCTGATCCTCTCTGTGTTGGTCTTCAGACTGTAGTAGCCTCTCCTGATCCTCTCTGTGTTGGTCTTCAGACTGTAGTAGCTTCTCTTGGTCCTCTCTGTGTTGGTCTTCAGACTGTAGTAGCCTCTCTTGGTCCTCTCTGTGTTGGTCTTCAGACTGTAGTAGCCTCTCTTGGTCCTCTCTGTGTTGGTCTTCAGACTGTAGTAGCCTCTCCTGATCCTCTCTGTGTTGGTCTTCAGACTGTAGCCTCTCTTGGTCCTCTCTGTGTTGGTCTTCAGACTGTAGCCTCTCTTGGTCCTCTGTGTTGGTCTTCAGACTGTAGTAGCCTCTCTTGGTCCTCTCTGTGTTGGTCTTCAGACTGTAGTAGCCTCTCTTGGTCCTCTCTGTGTTGGTCTTCAGACTGTAGTAGCCTCTCTCTGTGTTGGTCTTCAGACTGTAGCCTCTCTTGATCCTCTCTGTGTTGGTCTTCAGACTGTAGTAGCCTCTCTTGGTCCTCTCTGTGTTGGTCTTCAGACTGTAGTAGCCTCTCCTGATCCTCTCTGTGTTGGTCTTCAGACTGTAACCTCTCTTGGTCCTCTCTGTGTTGGTCTTCAGACTGTAGTAGCCTCTCTTGGTCCTCTCTGTGTTGGTCTTCAGACTGTAACCTCTCTTGGTCCTCTCTGTGTTGGTCTTCAGACTGTAGTAGCCTCTCTTGGTCCTCTCTGTGTTGGTCTTCAGACTGTAGCCTCTCTTGATCCTCTCTGTGTTGGTCTTCAGACTGTAGTAGCCTCTCTTGGTCCTCTCTGTGTTGGTCTTCAGACTGTAGCCTCTCTTGATCCTCTCTGTGTTGGTCTTCAGACTGTAGTAGCCTCTCTTGGTCCTCTCTGTGTTGGTCTTCAGACTGTAGCCTCTCCTGATCCTCTCTGTGTTGATCTTCAGACTGTAGCCTCTCTTGATCCTCTCTGTGTTGGTCTTCAGACTGTAGCCTCTCTTGGTCCTCTCTGTGTTGGTCTTCAGACTGTAGTAGCCTCTCTTGATCCTCTCTGTGTTGGTCTTCAGACTGTAGCCTCTCTTGGTCCTCTCTGTGTTGGTCTTCAGACTGTAGTAGCCTCTCTTGGTCCTTTCTGTGTTGGTCTTCAGACTGTAGTAGCTTCTCCTGATCCTCTCTGTGTTCTAGTTCAAGTTTTGTTTTATTTGTCACATATAAGGTACATTATAGTGAAATGCTTGGTTCTGTATGAGCCTCCAAAGATTGTGCTTCATACAGTAAAAAAAAGGTAAAAGAGTAAGGACCAAACACTATACAAAATATACAAAACTAAAATGTACAAAATGAAAAATGAAAAAAAACAGGTAGAGAGGTAGTGAAAATTTGGAAGAATAAATAGATACATATGATGTAATGTGTTGTGAAGGGCCAGATTAATACTGAGAATCTACGTTTTATTGTTTTATATAACTTGTATATTATTTATATATATAAGCTATATCCCTTTAAGCCTCCGTTTGAATCATAGTAATATTCGCTTTCCTCATTGGATAATGCCCTTGACGTTCGCGGCGCCAAGGACCGCGCCCCTGAGTCAGGTTCAAAGGCGAGTCTGGACATGTTGGGACATGCCTGGTGCCGGCGCATTGATTCCAGACGAGAGCTGAGGCTGGGCACTAGAAAGCCCTCTAAGTATATATATCGTGGAAGGTGCGAACAGTAGCAGTTCGTTCGCAGTGTGTCAGATCTAATGCAGTAACGTGAAGTTCGTCTAAGCAAGCAGTGCACGTCTAAGTAGCAGTTGTATTAAGCAACGTCAAGTTCGACCTAGCTTAATGTGAAGTAAAGAGTCGTCATTTAGTGTGAATCGTATTACAGCAGTTCGTTCGGTGTGCAGCATTAACAAGCAGTTCGTTCGTGTAGTAACTAGTTGAACTTTAGCAAGTGTGTGTGGACTTAGTAATTAGTGCCAGCACACGAGGAGGGCCTAGTCGCAGAACTATTGGACATGTGCATATTGGAACCTACCGCGGCGATATTATAGAACCATTATTGGTTGGATTATAGTGATTGTGGAACGTACTACCGTGGAGAAGAGCATCGTTAATACCCACTGTCGTTTGGATTAACTACCTGGAAGATCTTACCTCGGGCTAGCTTCGAGGACCGAAGCTGGCTGGCTATCATCATTGCTATCGAGCATTGGATTACAGCTATTACCTTGCTACTGAGCACTTGGATTATAAGGACCGGATCCGTATGAGAACCCCTTTTCTTCAAGTGAACAGACTGAGTATCCGTGCCTTCTTCCTTCTCCTAGAGCTTACAACTCTGGGAGGATATCACCTGTCTCCAGCGGTACCCTCGTTTGCCCCCCTATATTGCCATCCCACGCCAGGCGGCGATTGGTCTAGTATACCCAGCTTAGGAATTATTCATTCCCACTGACTTTGCTACTCACTGACTTTCTCATATTATTCGCCATAAAAGCGCAACCAAGTAATTCCCATTTTGTATATTGCTGCATAATAATAAATACTATAAATGATATTTCCTTGTCACCGTGCCGTCTATTCTGAGTGTCTGCCATATAATAACTGTACTGTCTGGCAAGTAATAATAATAATAAGTAGTAGTGGTTTAATCTATCACAATCTTTAATACAGTCAGGGTTTTGTAACCCCTCAGTTACAATTGGTCCTTCGAGCCGGAGGGTATCAGTAATCTTAATCATATTAATAGTGATATGGCCAGCGGCGGACACTCTCCAAACGGCTCTCCCAAACTATCGCGCCCTAGGCGCCAACGTCAGCCCCCTCCACAATTGGAGGACTACGCTTTCGTTTTACCTCCTAGCTTATCTAAAAAGACGTTAAGCACGGATAAAACTAATAGTTTAAGCATGCCCAATCCTATCGACTTGTCGGCCCCACTAGTAGAGACCCCA
This sequence comes from Notolepis coatsorum, assembly GCF_963971535.1. Taxonomy (NCBI): domain Eukaryota; kingdom Metazoa; phylum Chordata; class Actinopteri; order Aulopiformes; family Paralepididae; genus Notolepis; species Notolepis coatsorum. Next base: position 25,617,558 of record NC_140173.1, on the reverse strand, counting down.
GCGGGTTCAAACGAAACTGACTTAGCTCACGGGGGGGACAAGCGAGACATGACGTGACTATACCCAAAGACCACAGCGCCACGAGATGGACCTCGGAGCGCCAGAGGATAAAGACAGCGCCACCAAGATGGACCTCGGAACGCAAGAGGATAAAGAGCGCGCACCCGAGATAGACCTCGGCGCGCACCAAAGAGAAGAGTACCGCGTCTCAGAGATGGACCTCGGAGCGCGGGAGAAGATAAGAAGCAGCGCCCTCGAGATGGACCTCGGAGAGCGTAAAGAGAACAGGTCAACGCCAAGTCCTGTCAACGCCAGATCACCCTCATCAGCGTCATCCCCAAGACTAGCGCAAGCCCTGATCGCCACGCTGACAGCTTCAACCGAAAGAGACCGCATCCAGGGTGAGCGCGACCGTCTCCAAGCGCAACAACAGAGTGAGCGCGAACATTCTGCAGTGGAAAGAGAACGTCTCCAAGCGCAACAGAACGAGCGCGAACGCATCCGACTGGAAGAGAGTCACCTCCAGGCTGACGCCGCGATGACCATCAGACTGGAAGAGAGGCGCCTCCAGGCTGAAGAAACATCCAGCGAGACCGCGCCAACGCGCAACACGATGCACAGCGCGACGCCGCCAATGCACAGCGCGAGGCGGAAAGAGACCGCGCCAATGCACAGCGCGACGCCGCCAATGCACAGCGCGAGGCGGAGCGAGACCGTCTGCAGGCGCAAATGATGGAGCTAGCGCTCCAAAGGGTGACTCCCCACTCCTCCACCCGGAGCTCCCGGAGATCATCACGACACGGGTCGAGGGCACCTTCCCCTCCCCGACCAATCTACCCGGGACCCAGCCAACGGGAAGAACCTGCCTACGTCGCCGAGAAACTAACCAAGAGACTTCAAGACCTAGCGGAGGACGAGAGAGGACATCAAGCCCACACACACGAACCCATCTCGGACCAGGAGGAACAGTACAGCCCCGACCCCAGCCCCGAGACGCTGCGCTACGAACCTCCGACCCAACCCAGGGGTGAGTTTAATCCACAGTCAGCACCGAGGAGCAGTACCTGGGGGCCCGGCCTCTGGTTCCCACCCAGCACTAACCCACGACCACCCGTACGGGGAGACTCGCCCAGGAGGCCTCTCCCCCTAGTCTGGTCAGTTTAGGCATAATGGCTGCAAAAAATGATTAACATTTGAGCCAATGTTTTTCTATTCATTTAGGGCCTGATAAACAAAAAAATGCAAGGAGCCCAAAAAATTTGCTAGGCGAAGTCCCTGAAACGGCCACGCCCACTTTTTAGGCCTGGCATTTTGTATCTCGGCTCCTGAAGGTCACAGAGAGTTGATCTTGAGCTCAAAAGTTGCGGAAACACCACATTTATATTAGTGTTATGAACAAACATATGCCCTAAAACCTTTACTTTTTCAGATATTTGTGAAAAATCACTGCCATTCCGCCACGCCCGTTTTGGCTACGGCAGAAATTCGAAACCGCTCTGGGTGTATCGCGTATCATGGGAGAAGAGTTTTCTCATTCATACTTTGCTTTTATGGGTGGCCTGCACCTTGAGAAGGTTTCTCTGGTCTGTGTTGGCCAGTTGATAAAAGGAACTGGCCTGGATACCATCTTAACCTCAGCTAATCTGAACATCACTGGTCTGACAACTGCTGTATGTGATGTGAATTCCATAAAGAAGGCTAGATACTGCATTCAAATCCTGGCTGTGGTCCTGGTCAATAAGAGAGACGAGGTATTCCAGGCAAAACATCTAGAGGACAACAGTTTGATTTGGAGCAATTGGGTGGCCAATGAAAACAGCCCCATGTTTCACTACTGTACCAATGTCCTTGAAGCAATCAAGAAGGATCTTATCTTCATCAGATACTTTCGGGAGGCTAACTTCATCATGATGGTCAGTGGACTTGAGCAGCGCATTCCTCTTTACTTTGCACTTTATCTTACACACTATGCCAGATGGACATCAGTGTTTCTTCAGGATCTCAAAGAGCTCAAATGGAGACACCCAGAGTTGTTCAAGGAATTTCTATCAGGCTCTTTCGCAGTAAACACCAGAGGTAACTGATTTTCGAAGATTGTATGTGATCAAAAGCAGGAGCATAATATAAAGGTCATCAAGTCTGACACTGGATAAGTCGATATCATCAATCGGGAAGATCAGGAATTCTTCAGGAAACTCGAACTTGCCCTACCCGAAATCCAGTGCTACCTAGCTGAGGTTGAAGGTCAAGATCTAGCACACGTACACAAAGAAATGCTGGACTCCTTCAAGGAAACGTTTTCAAGCCACACTCTCAAGGTGTATCAGGGGATCCTTACCAACCCCTTCAACCAAGCTCAGTTCATGAGGTTGAACTCATCCATTCCCTTCCCAGATGTGGTGACTAAAGATGCCAGCCTTGTTTTTACAGTTGGCAAAACACAGCATGACCAGTTTGTGCAGGAGCGATTTGTATATGCTCAGAAGGATGTTAGTGTGAAAATCTCCCGAAATGCCCTGAAACTCCCAAGTTCAGGTGCAAAAGTCCAGCTTGCTAGCACTGCAATCAAGCCAACTAAAGGAACCTTTGCAAAGCTGAAGGAGGCCTGCAGATCAAGAGAAGAAGAGACAAGGAGGCTCTTTGGTGGTGAATTCACAGGTAAATCTAGTTGATATAATTTCAAAGTTATTCAATGTTTTAGACGCAGGCAACTTTCGTCTTACCAGATTCTCGATACAGTGACAGTTCAATTATTCATTTTATAAGTGAATTGATTTGACAGTGCTAATTTAGTTTTGGTAAAACTATTCATTTCAATCACAGGTTTACCAGAAGCCCTGTCAAGAAAGGATGGAGACATGTATCACAGCCAAAAGTCTCAAATCCTGAAGGACATCGGAGTACAAGTTCAATCTACAGCCTCAGAGGGACTTGTGATTAGGCCTGCCGCGATAAGCAATAAATCGATTAATTGCTGCGATAATTAAAATGAATGCAATGATTTTGACGGGCGCGATTAATTGCTATTTGCGCGTTTGTTTTAATGAGGCGGAACCAGTGCCGCTTGTCAGTCACTGTCCGTGTTGGGAGGCGGGCCGCTGACGTTACTAGAGTACAGCACGGGAGCTCCGTGGGGCAACGCCACAGCTTAACTACATTTCTCAATAGTGTTGCTCCTTTTAACCAAGTAGCATTATTTGTAGTGTAACGTTAGCTATTTTTAGACCCAAGTAGTTACTCGCTACTGCCCGGAGAAACTGGACTGCTAAATAAAGATGAAAGATAGAGCTTTGATTCTCATTCCATGCTAACAACATTAGCTAAATACCTAACAAACGAAATACAACGTATAGCATAGCTACAAGTACAACACAGAATAACGTTAATACAATTACATGCATCATTGTTTACAATGAACGGGTGGGGCTAGTCAAAGGACTGGACACGGGGACAAGTTAAACATGAATTAATTTATTATAACACTCCGGTAGTTTCGAGTCGTGCTGCAGTGCTTACGCACCACAGCTATTCTATTATATACTGCTTTGACGCTTCCTCCTCATCGTTGATTGCCTGTAGTAGCTGCATCTAACGTTAGTAGCTAACGTTAAAACTACCTAAAGTTAGTTGTTCACCAACAATCTCAACATTTGTTATTAGCTCAAAAACAACCGGACGAGACAAGTTGTCGGCTCATATGTTCTGCTTAGGATAATCACAACAATACTTCCGGTCCGGTCGGTGGGCTTCAAAATAAAAGTCTAAAACCGGAAAAGACGGAGCGGTGGGCTTCAAAATAAAAGTTTTGGGAAATAAATTTCTCAAAAAAAATTCTCTAACCGGTCGCAATAATATCGCTTATCGCGATATTTTCGGGGGCAATTAATCGCCCAGCAAAATGTGTTATCGTGGCAGGCCTACTTGTGATAGATCTATCTGTGCAAGTACGAATCCTGGCGAAGTCTCTCACCAAAGGCATGACATTCCGGGACTTTGTCTTCAAGGTGTTGAACAGCGTTGCCAAGATTGGTCATGAGAAGGGAGCAAATCGTATTGACATTGTGGCTGACCTCTACCAGACTATGAACATTAAGACTGCGACTAGGAATAATCGGGGGTCAGCAGGTAGTTCACAGATGGCCTTCAGCGAGAATGACACTGTGCCGGAATCTAAGCAATTATTTGAAGGTTTTCTGTCTAATCAAGACAACAAGGTAGCCCTGAATTTAATGTTTGCCGGGATTGCTATGGAACATGCATGGAACTGGAGCAAGGAGTTCAGCATCACCTATGGCAGGAAGATCCTTGCAAACGTTGGCGAAAATGTTGAGATCCAGCTTTATGACCGCATAGAGATGCTTGAGGAGGCTAACAACTGCATCATTTGCCATGAGATGGACATGCTAAACAAGCGGATCAAGTCAGTTACAGTCGACTCCGATGTAGTTGTCATCCTACTAGGGTTCACTACAAAGTTCCTGTCAGTATGTTGTGATTTGCAACTTCGTCGACTTTGCTGTTCCGGACAAATGCCAGTTCTAATCAATCACAGAAGCACACAAGAAGCTTGGTGGAGATATGGCTGATGCCATGCCTGTGTTCCATTATTTCAGTGGCTGTGATTCTGTGAGCGCCTTCTTTGGCCACTCAAAGAATGCTCAATTCAAAGCCTGGATGAACCACAGTAAGTTGACAGAGCTCACTGCTGCATTGAGAGGACTAAGTTGCTGCCCTAGTATTGAGACTGTTAGGAACAGCATGGAAGTTATTGAACCCTGGGTAATGAGCTGGTACAACAAGGCTGGACTGTACGACTGTGCAAGTATAGATGAACTCAGATTCCAGCTGTTCAAGCAGTCAGTTAAAGATGAGCTGCGAGACCTGCCCCCAAGACTTCTACAGCATCTGTTGAGAGATACAGTCCAGGCAGGATGGCTGTGGGGGAACAGCCTTCTACAACTCCCTTGTCCCCCGGTTGTTGAATGGGGATGGACTACCGATGGGGAGAAACTCTTCATCAAGTGGAGCACAGTTTCCACAGGAGACACATTGTCTCAGGTAACAGGGGTGTGTAGCTGCAGATCTAATAAATGCACCTCATGTTCTTGTGCTGGCAGGGGGATGAAATGTCTCATTTATTGCAAGTGCCTCAGCAAGTGTTTGAATCCTGTGTGATGGGATGTGTGATGTGTTCAAATAAAGTATTTTTGGGTGCGGCTGGGTGGTGCAGCGGACATTGCGCTCGTCACCAACGCAAGAGACACCGGGTTCGACTCCGGCTGTCGGCGTTGCCTCCGGCATGGGCCAGTCGTCATACTAACTCATTTGGCAGAGTTAGCGGGTGGAAGTCGATGGGTGGTAATCTGGACATTGTGGACAGCGACTCCTACAGGTCGGTTGGGGATGCCTGCACAGCAGAGACAGGAAATGGCGGGGGTAGTGTGAGCCTCCCACACGTTACACCTCGCCAATGAGAGTCCGCGCTGGCAGGTGAAAAATGTGTGACAGGCTGCCTCCTCCTGTATTGGAGGGGACACGTGATGCAAGGCTTCTATCCTCCCTACAACCGGCCAGTGGGGGACATATGCGAGCAACGTTCAAGACAGGGGAGGGAAGAATTGGCACAGTGGAATTGGGATGGAAAATAGAAAAAGAGGAGAAAAAGTTTTTTTGGACTTCAAGTGGTTTGCTTTGTTTCTTGGGTGGTTGTTGGGGTCCTCATCTTATAACAAAGCCTCAACCTAAACACTAGTATGCCCCATGAGTAGATTTAGAACTTTGGCCCAAACTAACTGCAAGGCCTTCATGAGCAGATTTGGCTGAAGTGGCTTGGGCGCTGATCAAGGTTTTTCATGAATATCTCAAAAAGTTAAGGTTTTAGGGCATATGTTTGTTCATAACACTAATATAAATGTGGTGTTTCCGCAACCTCTGAGCTCAAAATCAACTCTCTGCGACCTCCAGGAGCCGAGATACAAAATGTCAGGTCTAAAAAATAGGCGTGGCCGTTTCAGAGACTTCGCCTACCTAATTTTTTGGGCTCCTTGCTTTTTTTTCTTTATTAGACCCTAAATGAACAGAAAAACATTGGCTCAAATGTTAATCATGATTTGCAGCCTTGACCCCATATTTGCCCCAAACTGACCAGACTATACGCGCATCGGTGTCCCAGACTTTACGCGTGAGGACAGAGCACAGTATACTGAACTACGCATGTGTTTAGAGACTATTATGTCCGAGGTACATGACGAGTCCTATAAATATGCCATCCTCCTCAAGCACCTTAAAGTACCCAGAGCGCATAACATAGCGCTGGCATATTCGAACTCAAGAACCCCCTATTCTGATGCTCTGGTGGCCCTCGACGCGTGCTATGGACGCATATGGGATTACATAATTCAAGAAATACGGGAGATCGACCGCCTCCCCCCAGCTAAAGACAATAGAGCCCTAGATGACCTATCTATACAAGTACAATCCCTGGTAGGGATGCTCGGGTCACAAGGAGAGAAGGGGATACACGAGCTATACGCCAACTCCAACGTGGAGCGGATACTGGAGAAGCTCCCCCCAGCCCGTCAAGAGCGTTTTCGGCGGCAGAGAGACCACCGTGACCCCCACGGCCCAGAACCATCCCTCCTAGACCTTGCTGACTTCTTAGCCAGGGAGGTCAGCAGTCTACGAATAGACACATTCGCGTGGGGTGGCTCTAACCCTAAAGATGGACCGAGAAGGTTCAACGACAACCGCCGGCCCGTCACCGTGATGCACCAGGCCGAGGCTGTGTCACGGCAGACGAGCCACAACCCCCACGCCAAGGAGAAGTGGAAGGCTGCCTGTCAGTACTGTGACAGTGAACACCAGCTGTCACAGTGCGACGCCTTCAAAGAACTAACTACAGCCGAAATAGGTCAGTGGCTTAAGGATAAACGCTGCTGCTTCCGCTGCGCGCGCGGCCACATGGCAGCCGAGTGCCGCCTCAAGAAAAGGTGCGGCAAGTGTGACGGCGCCCACCTAGAAGTCCTGCATGAGAGCAACAAACGCCCACCAGGAAACCAAAGTAGGCCCATCACGGTGATGTACCAGGCTGAGTCGGTGTCACCACAGACCAGTCTTGACCCCCCCCCCCCTGGTGTACTGACTGCCGCAGCGGACACTGGGAGTCACGGTGCTACGCGTACCAGGCCGAGTCAGTGTCACCACAGACAAGTCACAACGCCCCCGCCACAGAGGAATGGAATATCTATCTGACACAGAAGAGTCACAACCCCCCCGCCAAAGAGGAATGGAAGATCGCATGTTATTACTGCCACAGAGGACACTGGCTGGCACAGTGCGACGCGTTCCAGGGACTGACCATCGCCGAAATGGATCAGTGGATTGAGGCTGACCCCCCAGACGCCACTTACCGCGAATCACTGTGCGAGGCCCCCAAGCGGAGATTAGCCCTACAAGGCAACTCACCAACAGAAGTGCTCCACATCGACCCCAGACCCCCCAGACGCCACTTACCGCGAATCACTGTGCGAGGCCCCCAAGCGGAGATTAGCCCTACAAGGCAACTCACCAACAGAAGTGCTCCACATCGACCCCACGTATAGTGGGAGCCCCCGAGTACTCATCAAGGTGGTCAGAGTGCTCCTGAGCTACGAGGACAAGGTCCTCGACACCTACGCCGTCCTCGACGACGGGTCAAAAAAGACTCTCCTCCTCGCTTCCGCCGCAGCCCAGTTGGGCCTGCGGGGTACCGAGGAAACAATGACAATCCGTACTATTCAGCGAGACCTAAAGACCGTAAAGGGCGAAAACGTCTCATTCACAATAGCAGCGGTCGAGCAGCCCGAGAAGCGGTACAGCATCACTAAGGCATTTACAAGCCACGACATAGGTCTGTCACGCTATGACTACCCCATCCCACAGCTGATGGATAAGTACGCGCACCTACGCCGACTGCCTATACCGCTCATCGACGGCGCCACACCGACCCTGCTCATAGGCTCCGACCACGCGGACCTCATTGTCCCAATCGAGGCGGCCCACATCGGACCCAAAGGATGCCCAGCCGCGGTTAAGACCCGACTGGGGTGGACGCTCCAGGGCCCCCTCTACGGACCTGCCAGCCAACCAACGTCCACACGCTGCCTTTACACAAAGGTGAGCGACACAGGCCACTCTCTCGTACAGCCCGTTGAGAGGCTATGGACATTAGACGCGATGCCTGTGAGAGAACCGTGGGCTCAAGAAGAGGGAGTTCCGAACTCCACCCCCCTCAGCTACGCTCCAAGCGACGTAGCTGACCTCGAACCCAGCACCCCAAACTACCTCTTGAGGGGGCGGCCGGACCCGGCCCCTCCTCAGACGGTGTACAGACAGGACGACAGGAACGGACAGAGGATGTGGAGACACAACCAAGCACAGATCGACCAGTCTTGGGCCCGCTTCCTCCTACGCTACCTACCATCCCTTCCCGCCCGTCAGAAGTGGGTAAAGGACAGGGACAACCTGAAGGTGGACACAGTCGTCATGATAATAGACCAGTCACTACCCCGAGCTACGTGGCCGGCCGGCCGCGTGAGCAGAGTGATTACTGGTGCCGATGGGAAGGTCAGAGCGGCAGAAGTCATAGTCCAAGGGCGGACTTACACCCGACCTGTGGCGAAGTTGATAGCATTGCCGGAGATCCCTGACTCCCCTGACGACGACCATGACCCACTGACTTTGTAGATTGCCCTACTCCTCACAACAAGTATGGAGAAGTTGACTGGACCATTAATCTGTCTCCTTTTACTAATTAGGTGCGGACTAATTAGGAGGCGGCTGTTGTGAAGGGCCAGATTAATACTGAGAATCTACGTTTTATTGTTTTATATAACTTGTATATTATTTATATATATAAGCTATATCCCTTTAAGCCTCCGTTTGAATCATAGTAATATTCGCTTTCCTCATTGGATAATGCCCTTGATGTTCGCGGCGCCAAGGACCGCGCCCCTGAGTCAGGTTCAAAGGCGAGTCTGGACATGTTGGGACATGCCTGGTGCCGGCGCATTGATTCCAGACGAGAGCTGAGGCTGTGCACTAGAAAGCCCTCTAAGTATATATATCGTGGAAGGTGCGAACAGTAGCAGTTCGTTCGCAGTGTGTCAGATCTAATGCAGTAACGTGAAGTTTGTCTAAGCAAGCAGTGCACGTCTAAGTAGCAGTTGTATTAAGCAATGTCAAGTTCGACCTAGCTTAATGTGAAGTAAAGAGTCGTCATTTAGTGTGAATCGTATTACAGCAGTTCGTTCGGTGTGCAGCATTAACAAGCAGTTCGTTCGTGTAGTAACTAGTTGAACCTTAGCAAGTGTGTGTGGACTTAGTAATTAGTGCCAGCACACGAGGAGGGCCTAGTCGCAGAACTATTGGACATGTGCATATTGGAACCTACCGCGGCGATATTATAGAACCATTATTGGTTGGATTATAGTGATTGTGGAACGTACTACCGTGGAGAAGAGCATCGTTAATACCCACTGTCGTTTGGATTAACTACCTGGAAGATCTTACCTCGGGCTAGCTTCGAGGACCGAAGCTGGCTGGCTATCATCATTGCTATCGAGCATTGGATTACAGCTATTACCTTGCTACTGAGCACTTGTATTATAGGACCGGATCCGTATGAGAACCCCTTTTCTTCAAGTGAACAGACTGAGTATCCGTGCCTTCTTCCTTCTCCTAGAGCTTACAACTCTGGGAGGATATCACCTCTCTCCAGCGGTACCCTCATTTGCCCCCCTATATTGCCATCCCACGCCAGGCGGCGTTTGGTCTAGTATACCCAGCTTAGGAATTATTCATTCCCACTGACTTTGCTACTCACTGACTTTCTCATATTATTCGCCATAAAAGCGCGACCAAGTAATTCCCATTTTGTATATTGCTGCATAATAATAAATACTATAAATGATATTTCCTTGTCACCGTGCCGTCTATTCTGAGTGTCTGCCATATAATAACTGTACTGTCTGGCAAGTAATAATAATAATAAGTAGTAGTGGTTTAATCTATCACAATCTTTAATACAGTCAGGGTTTTGTAACCCCTCAGTTACATAATGTAAAAAAAAAACATGTCTAAAGTGAATGTTTAACCCATTGAAACCGGGAAACACATTGTGTGTCTATGCAGGCTATATAATGTATTATTAGCAGGCGCTTTAGGTCTAAAAATGGGCGAGTGTGTGCATGTGCATATTGTGTGCAGTGAATGTAGAATGGATGAGTTAATCTCTGTGTTGGCCTTCAGGCTGCCTGACCTCAGTAGAGAGAAGAGTCCATTATTCTGATGCTTTTATGGTTATCTTGGCCTTCGTCCTACAGGGTGGGTCTTCCTCCATTTAGTGCACTCAGCCGACCGCATCGCTCTCTGCAGGACACATCTTCCCGCACCAGGTGGTGATATTCCCAGACAAGGTTATTATTATTCATCTCCAAATCAATTAGACCCAATGTTTAGATGGCCAAATTAATTCCAGATTGAAACTTTTAAACAAATGCTTCACTGTTATTTCTTATCAGTCCTTGCGTCAACAACTTTGTTTGTTATTGGTGGTTTTATTTTTAATTATGTTCGTTTGTATTTATTATTTTCGGTGGACCCTAGGAAGAGTAGCTGTTGCCATTTGTAACAGCTAATTGGGATCCAAATAAACTTAAACTTAAACTCATTCTGTCAACTTCAGAGCCGGAGAATCCGACTAAATGAACTCAAAAGCCAGAAGAGGGGTGCGGAATCTACTAGCTACAGATGATGTTATCCTGGCTGTTTGCAAATTCCGGATGGGATCTTTAATGTGCCACGACACTCTCCCCTTAATGAATGTGCACTGGACTTGTTCAAAGTGCCCCTAGATCTGCTACATGCTGACGCTCACTTAGTCACAGAGGGAAGACGAAGCTTCTGGTCGTCCATCAAACCGGTTGATCCAGTTCTGTCCGCCTCGATACATTATTCATCACATGTATTTATCAGTGTCGGGAGGAAACGGCTTGGGATGAATGGACAGCCTCCTGGTGGAAGAAATTCCCCTGATATTAGTCACTGTGTCACAACAAATTATTATTATTATTATTATTATTATTATTATTATTATTATTATTATTATTATTATTATTATTATTATTATTATTATTATTATTATTATTATTATTATTATTATTATTATTATTATTATTATTATCATAATCATTATTTCTCCCTCTCTCTCTTAAGACCACAGGTAAACAAATTCATTTTCGTCACTTTTGAGATATTATAAAACGTTGCCATTGTAGTTTCATTAAATATATGAAACAGTGGGTCAAAAGCATCTATTTGCATATTTGGTTCATTTGTATGTTTTCATACTGTAGTATTTTAATAGAATAGAACATACCATCCTCTCTTCTCTCCTCTTCTCCTCTTCTCTCCTCTCATCTTCTCCTCTTCTCTTCTCCTCTCCTCATCTTCTCCTCTCTTCTTTCCTCTCCTCTTCTCTCTTCCTCTCTTCTCGTCTCTTCTTCTCTTCATGCTGTACATTTCCTAATCATATATCACATGCATACTGAAAATGCACACACAATTTTCTTAATCATATTGTCAAGTACCATATAGTACAAACCATTTACATACAAATGTAAGGGATTATTAGTAGTGTAAAGCACAAGATCATCATATAACCCAGAGCTTTATTTAAAAAAATATATATCTTCAGACCATCAATCAAACCAGTATTTAGAGAAATGGTTAAAGGTAGAATCTGTAATCAAACGGTAACCTCTAGGCAATAGAGCCCTGCGTGGTATTACAATTTGTTTACATGTTTTGTTTTGGTCTAATGTGTGGGTTGTTTAGTAACTTATTATACTGTGGAGTTCTCCAGACCTCTCTTGGCAGAGCCTGGGGTTTGACCAGCAAAAGCAGCCCCTCCCCCTCCCCCCACCCCAGTCCAACCTCGGACATCAGGCCAAAACAAAAGATATATAAACAAAGTGCAATAAAACAAGAAAGGGAGACATGTTTTAATTTTCTAGCTGAATGACTGAGCTCCTGATACAAGGACTAACACTAGACAACATGCTGTCATTCTCTAGTTGACTGACTGAGCTCTTGATACAAGCACTGACACTAGACAACATGCTGTCATTCTCCAGTTGACTGACTGAGCTCTGGATACAAGCACTGACACTAGACAACATGTTTTCATTCTCCAGTTGACTGACTGAGCTCTGGATACAAGCATAACAGCTTTAAAGTGCAGTAGAGATGTGTCCTCGGTAGACACAGCCTGCCATGTTGATTTCTACTGTTGTAACTCCGCGTAAACTTCTGGAGAAGCCGGCGATCTCCTCTTCTGCGTATGTTTTTGTTGGCATGGAGGGAGAGAGACCACTTAGTTAGCAGATGATGCTCTGCTTCATGTTATGGAAAAGTAAATGAGTTCCCCCTGCTGTGCTTTTATCTCTGTAGCTTCAGTTCTCTCTCTCTCTCTCTCTCTCTCTCTCTCTCTCTCTTTCTGTAGGTTCAGTGGACTCTCTCTCTCTCTTGCTGTAGGTTCAGCGGACCCTCTTGTGTAGTGTGGTAGTGAAAGGGTTAACCTTCTGTAGTCTGCTAGTGAAAGGGTTAACCTTCTGTAGTGTGCTAGTGAAAGGGTTAACCTTCTGTAGTGTGCTAGTGAAAGGGTTAACCTTCTGTAGTGTGCTAGTGAAAGGGTTAACCTTCTGTAGTGTGCTAGTGAATTTTCCAACAACTCTCTCAGTAGGTTGTCTGGTTCGCAGCATCATAAAGACACCGTCTTTATACCTCTGGGGGGAGAACGGCAACAGGACATGTTGTTGAGACACAAGCTTCCAAGTAGGCTGTAAGGTGAAGGCTGTATCGTTTCATCCCGTTCCCACCTCCCCGAACTACACAATTTTCACTCTGGGTGAAAGATATATTGGTGTAGATTTAGGAACAAAAAGTTCTCCATTGACAGACTAGCCCATTTTGCGCAATCATAATTTTAAAGTCGGGACTAGATCTTTCCTCGCGAACGGATACTTGTCACTGCAGAGTTTTATTTGACGCAATTGGTGCGAGTTTGGTCGCGTATCTTGCACTCGACCAATAGCAGCTCTCCTTGTTGCCAAGTTACAGACAACAAGAGATTGTGTAAACAGTAACGTGATGTTATCGTGTCATTCACAGAGTACATCTCGACGCAAATGGACAACAAACACATTCTAACGCTCGCAAAATAGGTTTCTAAACAATGTTATATGCATATACGCTACTTGGCAATCGATTGAATACAGCTGTGAAACGGGCCATAACGTTATTATTAACCATACTGTACATTTAAATCATATCTCCTATCTACACCCAACAACAGAGCATTGCACACACCGATGCATGACGTCCTGTCGGGGCGATTATTCAATAAACCTCCATAAACACACAATCCGTGATGCATGCAGCACATTTGTATCAAAAACACTTTACTTTGTGATTCCCAACCTGCAATATTAAAGATGCTGGAACAATTTTCTAAAGATTGAGGTCATACACAAAACAGTTCGGTGGATAGTATAATGACAAAAATTCATTAATAATTCATTTGGAATAATGGAATAATGTCAAACAATTTACAAATCAATAAGTTACTCATTAACCTTTTTATTTTCCATTTAAAGACTAAATAGAATGCAGGTACAAAAATAGATTCAAGAGGTTTATTTGTCACATACATACACAAGTTTCAAGTTTGTTTATTATTTATCACAATAAAATATAGTAAATAGTAAAATAGGTAGTTTACGATGAAATGCTTGGTTCTGTATGAGCCCCTGAGAGTGTGCTTCATACAGTAAAAAAAGTAAGTAAGTAAAAAGTAAAGTAAAGAGGAATATTCAATATACATATATACAATATACACTACAGAGTAAACTGAGTAGACAGTGAGGTGTGTGGAGAGATCAGTGTCAAACTGATCTCAACAAATAAACAAATCACACTACTACTACTACTACTACTACTACTACTACTACTACTACTACTACTACTACTACTACTACTACTGTATAACCCTAATCCCCTCGCCCTATACATCCAAACCCCAGTCCACACGCTCATCCACCACCACACTTCCCAGCCAACACTGATGTTAATCATCCTCACCACTATCATCTGAGTCATCATCCCATGTAGCCCTATCCTCCGTTTCCTTAGAAACATTTGCACAGTTTTGGCATTGACAAAGATCTGTACATGGCAGTTTTGAAGACACACATGAACATCTTCCTGTCTCACATTTTCCTTGTTTGCAACCGCAATGGACTACCTGCAACACACTATCAGGGGCCGGATTTTGTAGTCATCCATGTCACTGTTAACTCCCCATCCTCGATGTGCCACCCATTGCCAACGGGTGAAGGGGCACACATTACAGCGTTCAATGAATGTCTCATTATAGCTGCTTGGTCATTTGCCCTTTTGCAGTGTTGGTACAATGCGTCACTTGTCGGAGGCATAGAGAGTTCTGGCAAAGCCGATGATGCCATGCAGAATGCTTTATATCTGGCATCATTCACATTCTTAGCTGATGGCTGGCCATACAGGTGGCACACATATTTGCTAAGACCATCAAAGGTAGACTGGTCTAGGGTAAAACTGCTACCCAGTTCTGTAAATGCAGTCAGGTAGTCATTTCTTTCACAGGCAACAGTAAATGTTTGCCTCTTGCCCTTGCCATGAAAGGCACTATAGAGCCACAACCTGAGAAGGTATGAAGTGCTGAACACACATTGGTGCCAAGGGCTGATGACACCTTAGCTATGTCAATGATCCTTGTTCTGTTGCCAACTCCTGGGAAAAAATACAATCTACATGGCAGTTCTGCCTGCAGACCTGCAGCAATCACTGCCACATCTGTATCAGGGCTCTTGATGACTCCAGTTTGATAGATCTGTGCAGCATGTTGTGCGTCACATGTATAAACACCCTGGTGTCACATTCCTCGTGGTCACATGTTAGATCATCAAGAGCACAGAGAGTTTGTGAACCGTTTGTTAGTCACACAGTGACACAGCCAGGGGAGGAAACTAACTGTTTGGCTTACCAGCCAACTGGCGAGTAGATGGTTTTTTTTTACCAGCCAAACAGATTTTTTACCAGCCAAACAGATTTTTTACCAGCCAAAAATACATCTATTTATTGATGATTTCTGCTTGCTTGGTGGTCGTATGAGTAAATACTGGTTGTTGTGAGTTTGTTCTTGTTTCTTGGTAATGCCATTGATGCTATGCATTGGGCTATGATGACTATTTGTGATGCAGCATCCTGTCATACTGCGTAAGAGTGGTGCATAATTGTTTCAGTCACCATCACGTCTCTGCAATTCATGTATTGTAACTCTCAAGTGTTGAGCTTTGTGTTAAATCACTTTATTCCACTCATAATTTACTGTCACTGTGAATATGGGGTGGTTACGTTGAATGACCATAGCCTAATAGCCCTAGTGTCGTGGTGAGGTTATTCCAAGTTGGTTAAATTGCTTTATTAGCACTGAAGGCCTAGGTGTAAAATACATAGCTGCTGGGTGTGGTCTGCATACTGTAGGTCTACAGGTCTTCAAGACATTGACCCTCTGCTGGGTGTGGTCTGCACACTGTAGGTCTACAGGTCTTCAAGACATTGACCCTCTGCTGGGTGTGGTCTGCATACTGTAGGTCTACAGGTCTTCAAGACATTGACCCTCTGCTGGGTGTGGTCTGCACACTGTAGGTCTACAGGTCTTCAAGACATTGACCCTCTGCTGGGTGTGGTCTGCACACTGTAGGTCTACAGGTCTTCAAGACATTGACCCTCTGCTGGGTGTGGTCTGCACACTGTAGGTCTACAGGTCTTCAAGACATTGACCCTCTGCTGGGTGTGGTCTGCACACTGTAGGTCTACAGGTCCAGAGGTCCTCTTCAAGACATGATAAATGTCCCGTATTACATGTCCTGTATACATATAATAGCAGATATGCAGATTTACAGAGGATATCTCTTAGATACAGGTATGCTTGCTTTGTGTCCTTGCAAAGTGCCACAGTTGAGTTATAGCTTTGTGGATATCTTAGGCCCTGCAGCTTATACTGGAGTCTGACCAGTATTGTACTTCAGTGCGTTGTGAGAGCATGGACATTACACTAGTACAGAATGTATATATACTAGGGCTGTCTTAAATACTTCGAAGCTTCGTTCGATGGGCATGGGATTCGAACATGAAAATAAAATTCGATTATTAATTTTTTTAAATTTTTTAATGAATCTTATTTTTTTTATTTATTTTTTTTTTTGCAAAATCAACTCTGCCTCTCTTTGTTAATTACAACAAGCAATGCTGTTTGTTATTTAAGATGAGGTCGGACTCGGCACTGACAGATTTGTGTTCATTGTGCTGCTTTTATAAAGCCTCAAATGACGGCTTACAATATTTCATGAAAGCAAAGTGTTTCGTTTGTCTAAGATTTAAAAAGGTTTAAACTTTACAGCACTGACAAAGTGGATAAAAAAAAACTTTACAGCACCGACAAAGTTGAACAAAGTGCTGTACAAGTCCCACAACATAAAAAAAAGAAAATTCAAAAAAAGATAAATTTTTTAAATTATTATTTTTTTTTTAAGCTTCGAATTAAAATTGAATCTCGGCCCCGAAGCTTCGAATTCCAAAAAAAAAATCGAAGGTCAGCCCTAATATATACACTGATATTATTAGAAAGTAGCCATGGAGGGTCTGTGAAAAGTAGGGCTGCCACGGTATTGATTTTTTTCCTTACCGCACAAATTTGCGAAGCCATTCAAATCGCCACGGTAACCGCCATACATTTCTTTTTTTTAAATGCATGTTAAAATAATTGGTCCCTAAATAAACTTTTCGAATGCATTTATTTCTGTAGTAGTCTATTCTTTATAGCCTCTAGTCTAACGTTAAATGTCTATCTTTATTCCAGTGTTGTCATTAAGAGGATGACTTTGCAGCAGGAATATTGGTTGAAAACAGCTGGTAAACTGCTGTTCTTGAAACTACTGGTCGCGGTAGCTAACGTTAATTGCTTGGTTCAATAACCAACTAGGAATTAATTGACTGTGTCCTATCTATCTGCATAACAGATAATAACGTCATGGAATCGTTTGTTCAACCCGGTGGCCAGTGAATTAACACCAGCTAAAGCTAGTGATGGATCTGGTTATTACATGGGGCTCACTCAAGAGTTAAACTGCTCACTCAGCCCTATCGTTACATTAGATAGCCAACAGCTGAATCCCTAACGTTATGTGTAGCTGGCTTTCCTTCAACACATACCATAACACGGCCCAGGAGTACATTTTAGCTTATTCTACCAGGTGCCGCTTTCTACAACCTGTTACAGACCCGGAGCCAACTTGCTAACGTTAACGCGGGCAGCTGCGCTTATCTCGCTTATCTCGCTTATCTCGCTTATCTCACTCACTCACTCACTCACTCACTCACTCACTCACTCACTCACTCACTCACTCACTCACTCACTCACTCACTCACTCACTCACTCACTCACTCACTCGTCCCGCCGCCTCAGAGGAACCACCGACCCAGATGGTGTTCTGACAGCGGTATTCCTTCTCTCTCTCTCATCCAGCTCTGACCGCTCTGGACCCGGATTCAGACCCAGTGTGACATCATCATGCAGAGACGACAGAGAGTGTGACATCATCATGCAGAGACGACAGAGAGTGTGACATCATCATGCAGAGACGACAGAGAGAGTGACATCATCACGAGGAGAGCTGGCACTCCCCCTCCCCCCCCCCCACACCCTACCTGGTCGTAACAACAATAATAATATTAATAACAATCATCAGGTCAGGGTGGGTAAAGTTAGGCTTAGGGTTAATTAAGGGTCATGGTTTACTTTTTAATGTGGAAATGATGACGAGGTCCAGCGATGCAGCTCAGCCAAGTGACACCAACTAGGGTGTGGGGAAGAAAGACCACGTGACACCGACTAGGGTGTGGGGAAGAAAGACCACGTGACACCGACTAGGGTGTGGGGAAGAAAGACCACGTGACACCGACTAGGGTGTGGGGAAGAAAGACCACGTGACACCAACTAGGGTGTGGGGAAGAAAGACCACGTGACACCGACTAGGGTGTGGGGAAGAAAGACCACGTGACACCGACTAGGGTGTGGGGAAGAAAGACCACGTGACACCGACTAGGGTGTGGGGAAGAAAGACCACGTGACACCGACTAGGGTGTGGGGAAGAAAGACCACGTGACACCGACTAGGGTGTGGGGAAGAAAGACCACGTGACACCGACTAGGGTGTGGGGAAGAAAGACCACGTGACACCAACTAGGGTGTGGGGAAGAAAGACCACGTGACACCAACTAGGGTGTGGGGAAGAAAGACCACGTGACACCAACTAGGGTGTGGGGAAGAAAGACCACGTGACACCAACTAGGGTGTGGGGAAGAAAGACCACGTGACACCGACTAGGGTGTGGGGAAGAAAGACCACGTGACACCACCAACTAGGGTGTGGGGAAGAAAGACCACGTGACACCAACTAGGGTGTGGGGAAGAAAGACCACGTGACACCAACTAGGGTGTGGGGAAGAAAGACCACGTGACACCAACTAGGGTGTGGGGAAGAAAGACTCAGTGCTCTGAAAACAGATGTGGTGAAATAACGCAAGATGTTTTGTCCCTAAATAAACACATACAGGTACTCTGCTGAAAAACAACACAAGCGTAAGCCAGGTTGTAATTCTCTTTTTAACACACCTGTATTTGTTTATTTAGGTACAAAACATCTTGCGTTATTATTCAAATTGTAGAGAGAGAGGAGAGAGGAGAGAGAAGAGAGAAGAGAGAAGAGAGAAGAGAGAAGAGAGAAGAGAGAAGAGAGGAGAGAGGAGAGAGGAGAGAGGAGAGAGGAGAGAGGAGAGAGAGAGAGAGAGAGAGAGAGAGAGAGAGAGAGAGAGAGAGAGAGAGAGAGAGAGAGAGAGAGAGAGAGAGAGAGAGATGGATGGATGGACTGGCCATGACAACATCCCCTCCAAATGCCTCAGAGACTCAGCAGCTGCCATCACCCCAGTCATCACACACATAATAAACCTCTCCATAAAACAGGGACACGTCCCCAAGGACTTCAAAATTGCGAGAGTAACACCCCTGCACAAAAAGGGCAGTAAACTAGACCCAGGCAACTACTGCCCTGTTTCTATCCTCACCTCCATCTCGAAAGTCATGGAAAGAATTGTATACGAACAGTTCGAAAAGTACCTTGCGGAAAAAAATTGAATCTACAAATTCCAATCTGGTTTCAGAACATCCCACTCCACTGACACATGCCTTCTCTATTTAAACAACCACATCAAACAAGAGGTGGACGCGGGCAAATACTGCGGCATGGTCATGCTGGACCTACAAAAGGCCTTCGACACTGTCAATCACACCATTCTGATTGACAAGCTAAAAGTAATTGTTTTGATAGTTTATCAGTGAGCTGGATGCAATCCTACCTGGAGGGGAGAGAACAGATGGTGGAGGTAAACGGTACCCTATCCCCCCCCCTCACAGTGAGCTGTGGTGTTCCACAAGGAATCATACTAGGACCACTACTGTTCCTAATTTACGCAAATGACATGTCGTCAGCTTGTGACTGCAACTTGTTCCTGTTCGCGGACGACTCAGCCCTGCTGGTCTCTGACAAGAACAAGTTACAGGTTGAAAAAACCCTCAGCTCGGAACTAGGCAAAATCTGCATATTGCTCGCTGATAACAAACTATCATTACACATGGGCAAAACAGAGTCCATTCTCTTCGGTTCAAATAACAAACTCAGCAAGACCAACGGCTTCTCAGTTACAGTGGGTGATAATATTGTCACAAGGAAAGAAGAAATTACCTACCTGGGTTCCATCCTAGAGGCAAATCTTTCCTGTGACAAAATGGCATCCAATGTAATAAAAAAAGTCAACCAACTAACTCGATTCTTGTACCGGATCTCCTCACTGGTAAACAAGAATACCCTGAAGACTCTGGCAGGAGCACTCATTCAAGGGTACTACGACTATGCTTGCACCTCATGGTACCAAAGCACCTCAAAGGCACTAAAAACAAAATTACAAACATCTCAAAACAAACTGGTCAGACTACTGCTTGACCTTACTCCTAGAACCCACCTCACCCCTGCCCACTTTGACAACCTAGGATGGCTTAGAGTAGACGACAGAGTACAGCAACTTGCAATGGGCCTGGTCTACAAGATACACTACACGACCAAGGTACCCATGTACATGTCAAAATACTTCCCAAAGGTCAGTGAATACCACGATCACAACACCAGAGGGAGCTCCACAAATCATGTTAAACCCAGATTCGGCTCAAACAAGGGACTAAACACGTTTCGCAATTATGCCACATCAATGTGGAACGCCCTACCCAAAGCTGTAAAGGAATGTGAATCACTACCCACTTTCAAAAACACTCTCAAAGAACACCTACGGGAGACTGCAATTCGAAACTGGCCCCTGTAAATGTCCTAACCCAACCCCATCCAATGTACAGTAAATTACCAAGTATGGTTTTATCAATATTCCAATGTACAGTTTTGCTTGTACAGTTGTACAGTGTCCCCCATCCACCCACCCCTCCTACCCAACCCCCCCACCCCACCCCACCCACCCAACCAACCACCTCCAATGTACAGTCCCCCCCCACCCCCCCAACCCCACCCCACCTACCAAACCTCCTCCAATGTACAGTTTCTACGTCAAATGTATATACTCTCTTTGCTGGACTCTTTTTGTATCACAAACAGTACTGTATTTGCAAACTGGTATGTCATAAATGTATAGATGTAGCAGTACTGTCTATCTGTATGTCGTGTATGTCATATATGTTATGATGAATTGAAAATGGGGGACCCTGATGTAAACAAGACGAAAGTCTTTCTCTGGTCTGCATCCCCTTAACAATTGTATGTATTGAGCTGTACTGTACTGTACTGTACCCATTCTGCAATCTGTTAATAAAGTTTTCAATCAATCAAACAGAGAGAGAGAAATAAATAGTGAGAGAGTAAAGAAAGATGTGTTAGTTATATTCGTCTGCCTGGAAGGAAAAGCAGAGTTCTCGTTTAGGAATTTAGCAGAAGTGAATCTTTGGTGGATCTGAATTCCCCTGTATTACGATAACAATACCAATAAAACGTCTAAAACTGAGGAAGTTGTATGTTGTTGTTGTTGTTGTTGTTGTTGTTCTCATCGCATTTTTTAGGAATACAGAACAATGCACTGTAGTTTGTCTGTGTTGTCTCTTAAAGATTACACTTGAATTCCCTGGCATTCTCAGAAGTGTTTTTAAGGTGCTTTTTTCTGTGTTTTACATTCAAATTAGATGAATATACATTAGATGAATATACGTTTGATTAATATACATTAGATTAATATATGTTAGATAAATATAGATTAGATCATTAGATTAATATATGTTTGATTAATATACATTACATTGATATATGTTACATAAATATACATTACATTAATATTCATTAGATTAATATACATTAGATTAATATATGTTAGATTAAATATACATTAGATCATTAGATTAATATATGTGTGATTAATATACACTAGATTATACATTACATGAATATGTTACATTCATATGCATTAGATTCATATACATTTGATTAATATATGTTAGATTAATAATATACATTAGATTAATATGTTAGATTCATGTACATTAGATTAATGTTACATTGATATGCATTAGATTCATACATATTTGATTAATATATGTTATATTAATATACATTCGATAATTTAATTAATATACATTTGATTATTATATGTTAGATTCATATACATTAGATCATTAGATTAATATGTTAGATTCATATATATTAGATTGTTAGATTCATATACAGTACATTAGATTCATATACTGATAAATAAAACGTGACAATAATGCTTTAAATATCATATTGCTGAACAAACTATGATTTTATTTCTCCTTTCACAAACCAATAGAACATTAAAATACTGACACATCCATATTAACATTATACAAAATACTAATGTGATGTTTTTTATCAATGTCTCTCTGGCTAGCAGAGTGGTTCATTGTGATCCTTCTCTTTGTCTTTCCTCCTGTTCAGAATGACAGAATAAGAACAAATGATCAAACTAACATTTTAACAAGCTTTTCACAAAATAAATAATAATTCATAATGATAATTGATAGATTTTGCTCATCTACGGAAGCAAATGATGCTGCCAATTTCCTTTCCAAGTATCTCGCGAGTAAATGAAGGCCTTGCAAGTGGTTGAAATGTGTGAAACATTGATTATGAAGTAGGAACAGGGTCAGTTTGGGTCACATATGGACTGGTTTCTCAAACTATGGGACTCGGTACTCAAAGGGACCATTGACCTACTTCTGACGGGTCACATGACACGAGTGCAGCAATATGATTTCATTTAGCCTGGGTGACATGTCAAGCCATTCAACTATTTTGCCCCAGGATGGGAAAAAGTTCAAGTTCACTCCTAATATTTGGAGTTTCCTGAAGATGGTATTAGGGGCTTGGGGCATAGGTGTCAAGGGCCCATCTGGGTCACTCTGACATTGGCACAATCATAACAAGGCTTGGTGCGTGTACACACAGATACAGTACACACACACACACACACACACAGACAAAAACAAACACACGCATGTGCGCACAGGTTTAGATTAGTTAAAGGTTATCTGTGGTGGGCCTTCCCTGCAGAGGGGGGCTGAGGACAGAGCTGTTATTGACTACTGGTAGCTATGGCTGCTTGATGAATGGTGGTTTGCAGGTCGGATACAAGGAATCGGAGGGAGAGGGTGTGGGCCATATTCAACATTTAGATAAGGTTAGTTCTTAGGTGAGGACACACACACATTACTCACTGGCTTGCAGGGAGGCAGAAAGACAGACAGACGGGCAGACAAACTGTAGACACAGATAGCTTGATTGGCTTGTTTTGCCGCTCTGTCCATTTGTAATCATGCATTCAAACAGAAAGACAAACACATGAGGAAATGTATATACACTGCACACACACACACACACACACACACACACACACACACACACACACACACACACACACACACACACACACACACACACACACACACACACACACACACACACACACACACACACACACACACACACACACACACACACACACACACACACACACACACACACACACACACACACACACACACACACACACACACACACACACAAAGCAGTAGTAGACCGTTATCAGACAGTAGGCTGGCTATATTCCAGGCAGTGGTCTACTCAGCTTAGGGTTGGGCGATAAAACGATAATGATAATTATCGTGATATATTTTAATAATCTATATCAATTGCTAAAAAAATATATATCAATTATTATTATTATTTTTTGTTACCTGCACAGGGCAGTTTTAAAACCAGAGACAATGGACAGACTTGTCTTTCTTGCCTGCAACTTAAAGTAATGGCTTTGCTTGTCCAAATGACAATACTGACCAAAACTGAGATTTATTTTTCTCTTGTCCATTTATTTTGTTGTTTGCTTTCTAATTTAAAATACAGTTTGAAACCGTCTGTACACAGTAGGCTATGTGTGCTAGCAGAGCTAATCTCCAGTCACGAGTCACGGTGCACATGTGCGGTGGTTTGTCCACCAAAAAAGCGCCAAAAGATCGAAAATAAACTAGCAGAGCCAGAACTATATTCAACTCCCCTGGAGCCACAGCCAGCAGAGAAGCCGGTTTACTTTCGTTTTCAAACCAGCTGCAGCCTGAGAACTGGAGTGTGAGGGGCTGTAACACTAAGATGGCGGCAACGACAAAGAACTCAGCTCTCTGTGTAGCCGCAGCTACAGGTGTCAGGTTACAACAAGACGTGTCGATACCCATGGCCGCCTAGTTATAGTTGAAAGTGGGGGTGCAAGAATATTATTTTTATTACATTTTTTTTTTATTATAATTATTCTTTTTATTATTTTTTTTTGACAGGCAAGGGGTGGTTTGGAGGGGGTCCGGCACGAACCCCTCCATGGCAGACTTTTTTTTAAATGTAATGAACCTGTACGTGCAATTTCCTGCAATATAGAGCCTTCAATCTTGACCAATAAAGCTGCTCTTTTCACTATAAAACTCAGTTTATATTGCAGTATGATAGTCAATTACTATAATAATAATATATTATACTGTATATACACTGTATATTGATTTTTCGCTCATTCATTTTTATTAAATCAATCTCCTTTCAAATAGGCCAAGTTTTTAATAAGAAAGAGAAAAAAGATATATTTCCATTACCTGTAAATCTTGTGTCTCTTTCTCTCCTTCTCTGCCTCCTCCCTGAGTCTGCAGTGCACAATCATGACATCGATCTAAAAAAAAAAAAAAAAGTAAAAGAAAAAAATGGAGGCCCCTCGTCACTATAGGCCCACGGGCCGCGGCCGTCGTTAATCCGGCCCTGCTCGTCTGCCATATAGATAGCGATAGCGTTAACGTTTGGAAATGAAGTCAACGTCATCCAGCTGAGCTCACACCACATATCTAGATAACGTTAGCTAGCGGCTAGCACTAAAGCTAACGCCAACCAGAGAGGGAAACGTTATTATTATTTATTCGAGGAAACCGTATGACCAGATCGCAATTCGGGACCGTGAAACACTTTTATGTATTGCGTGGTAGAACCGTAGAAGTTCTACTACCACTCAATAGTAACTTATGTCTAACATAATCCTTTTATTTGAACAACTTACTGGAAAAGCCTGCCTGCCTGCCACCAATATTATGACACACTCTGTGGGCTTTGATATTTACACTGACTCCTGCCTGCAGCCAGACTGCAGCGCTGTGAGGCAGTGAGCCAAGGTCTACGCGCTGGAGATGGGAGGAACTGATCAAACCATAATGGGGCAGGGGGGGGGGGGGGGGGTTCGCAATCTTTGGAAACGTGTTATTAAGTGTCATTGCATATTATTAATTTGATTGAAATTACGTAGTTATGGGCTTATGGTTAGATTTATATATTGGGGGGGGTATATCATATTTTTCATATGATCAAAAAGTGGTGGAGCAAGATCATATCCTTGCTCCCCCAAGTTCAATAGTCATAGAGCAGCTGCATCGCGTGCTCTTATGCGCAGGCGTCTATGTCGATACCTACTCAGCTCTCTGTGTAAGTTGCCACACGTTGGGACCATGACTGGTTCGACCTATTAGTGACATCAAGATTCAAGATTCAAGATTCAAGAGTTTTAATTGTCACGGCATACAGGTATACAATGAAATGCGGCTGGTCTTGCCCGCGATGATGTGCAATACAGTGGTACAACATATAATAGAATCCAATAAAATACAGTGGTACAACATATTAATAGAATCCAATAAAACAGTGCA
>NC_140173.1:25517074-25582074 GCF_963971535.1 Notolepis coatsorum | reverse complement strand
TTTATTACATGGCGTTTTCACATTCGTCGAAATGCTTGCTTGTGATTGGTCAATAGCCCCCCGACAGCGGTCATTATTACACAATAATGACCGCTGTGGGACAATAATGACCGATGTGCGCAGCTGTTCGCAATCAAGCCCACATCAGTGCAGCAAATCAGACACACCTGCCGCGGCTGCACTGACAGCGGAGTGTGTGTGACGATTACAGCGGAGCCAGAACAGAGGCTGCCCGCGATAATAATAATCACTTTATTTGGGCTGACAGAGCCACAGAACTGCGATTTGTCAAATGAATTAGGTATATTGTTAGTAAGTTAGCCATGTAATAAGCGGGATAATGTATAGCTTTACTCAGTCATCATCGCAAAATAATTGACCTTCACTGACGTTTAAAACACCTCGCCGAGGCGGCTCGGTATTTTAAACTACGTGTCGGTCAATTATTTTGCGACAATGACCTCGTAGCTATACATTATCCCTTACATACTGAGGGTTTTTGCCTGTTTTTTTTTTTAATAATTTTTTTTATCTATTTTAATTTTGATTGGTTGGGGGCCCTAAGGAGGGCAAGGCCCTGATTGATTGATTGATTGATTGATTGATTGATTGAACATTTTCAATCCTCACCTGGGCTCACAATACCCAACATATAATAAAAAAAATCCCACCAACGACTGTACTTCCTAAGAAGGCTGAGGAAATTTGGCATGCCACCCAAGATTCTCAGCAACTTCTATAGAAGTACGGTTGAGAGTGTCCTTACCAGCTCAATCACAGTCTTCCCCTCACTACAGGACATTTACTCTACCAGGGCCGCCACCAGGAGAGCACACAACATAATTAAGGACAGTACACACCCCCAACACAGACTCTTCAACCTCCTGCCATCAGGCAGGCGATACAGGAGTCTGAAAGCCAGAACTACGAGACTGACAAACAGCCTAGCCCCCCCCCCCCCCCCCCCCCCCCCCCCCCACACACACACACACCTTCTCGGCAGACACGAACCTGATTACCTTGTATATTGTATATTGATTGCCTTGTATATATATATTTGATCGATTTTACCTTATTTTCTAGCACTCGCTTGTATTTAAATATGTTTAAGTTAAGTATTGTGTGATTTTGTGTGAAGGGTGGACTAGCAAAGTAAGATTTTCATTGTATGGCAAACTGTCTGTTTAACTGTGCATATGACAATAAACAATCTTGAATCTTGAATCTTTATTAACAGATTGCAGAATGGGTACAGTACGGCTCAATACACACTTTTTTTAAGGGGATGCAGACCAGAGAAAGACTTTCGTCTTGTTTACATCAGGGTCCCCCATTTTCAATTCATCATGACCTCAGTGGCTGATGTGCCTAGTGGTCAGACGGCTCTGGGAGGGAAAGAGACAGCATCACTTCCTGTTTACATACCTGTAGATTGTAGCGGTGGTCAGCCCAATATCATCAAAATGTAAATGTTATAGTGGTGCATTGGGGCGCCAGACAGGCTAAAACCTGTCAATAAATTAAACAAGCTAAATTAAAGCTTACTGTCGATACCGGTTAGCTCTAGCTAACCTCCACTACAAAAATGAGCATGTGATAAGGTTTGAAATAAGAGGCAGGCAAACAGTATTTAGTGAAATAATATATACTGTATTCAAATGATTAAGTGAAAAACAGATACATAAGTAATAAGTCAAATAAAACAAACAGTCCAGATTGGGTGTGTGCTCAGTGAGTGTGTGTGTGTGTGGGGGTAGCAGGCTGGGGTAGGCTGAAGTGGTGGCTGAGGAGAGCTTGGGGGTTGTAGGAGGGAGCTGGGAGAACAGGGACAATGGAGACCTTGAGTGTCAAAGTGCAACGTGGTCAAGTCCGGGTTATTTGGGGTTTTGAAGACGGGAGACAGTTCAGTGAAGCAGTGAAATGAAAAAGGACGGTGACAACTTATCAGTCTGTTTCACTAGTGTCTTCTCTCCACTGGTGTCTTCTCTTCAAGGGTGATATTGGAACCTCTGAGCGGCCATATCCTGTGCCACTGGATCCATGAGAACTCCATTTTCTGATTCCTCCAAATCGACTTATTTATATTGCTTTCTTCATTTCCTTCATTCAAGTTTGGTCTCTGTCTTCTCTTGCTCTCACTCCACTCTGCTTGCTTGCTCTGCTCCACTTGCTCTGCTGCCCATGCTGCAATCAACTCAGCTGAGTCCTATATGGCAATTAGACTGCCTGTCTTAAAGGGGCAGTGCCAATAGGCTACTCTCCGCTACTCTCCGCCGCAGCGCCTAGACTGTGGAACAGCCTCCCCCTCAAAATACGGGCCGCCCAGACCGTGCAGGTTTTTAAATGACTTTTAAAAACCTATACCTGTTCTCCCTGGCCTTCCCCCCCCACTTAATCACCACTAGACCCCTGACCCATTTTTATCTTCTTTGCTTTACTGTGTCCTACCTGTTTTTATTACATTCATTGTTTTACTGTGTTTTTAATTTTATATCTTGCATCGTAATATTTTTGTCTTTTATCAATCTGCCTGTGAAGCACTTTGGTGCCAGCTGCCGCTGCTTAGAAATGTGCTATATAAATAAAATTGACTTGACTTGACTTGACTACTCTGCTACAAGATACTATATCTGTATATATTCCTTACCTACTCTTACTAGTCATACCCCTGGCCAGTATGGCTACTACCATAGTGTATTTATACCTGTATCACTGTACATACATCTGGTTAGCATTATTATATTCCAGTTTAATCACTTGCACATTGTATATTGTATTGTTATTGCATTTTACGGTTACATTTGCAATCTGGTTAGATGCCAACTTATTTGGTTGTACTGTACTTGTGCTGTATAATGACAATACATTTGAATTAGGGATGTCCCGATCCGATCACGTGATCGGGATCGGCGCCGATCACGTGCTTTTCAGAGGATCGGGATCGGGAATCTTTTTTAATAAAAATCGGCAGTCAAAAAAAGATTTTTTTTTTAATTTTTTTTTTCAACAAACATGACCATGTTCACGTCTTAAACTCATACGGAGGCCTTAGTTTTGGTTTTAAATTACATATAATATATCATTAATGTATTTATTGTCACACAGAGCAGAATAATTGTCCACAACAAACACATCCCCTTTAATTTACACCGTTGCAACAAACACTTTCCCTTTAATTTTAGACGCTCACATCACAACAACACGTTGCTCCCCGAAACGTTATCAACTGACTTGAGCAGCTGCTAGAGGTTTGTAACTAAGCATTTTAAAATAGAAAGTCAAGCCAGTCCAACAGCAATTGCAATGTTTGCAAGGAGGACATTTCGTGTGGAGGAAAAACTCATGAAGCAGCAGGAGGCGGAGTTTTCAGACTAACTTTTCAGATAACGGCAATTATTTGCTGTGTGACTGAGGATTATCGTCGGCGCTTCAGACCAGAATGGAGCTAATCATTACGTAAGTCGAACACTGAATGTATACTAATGTGCAAACATATATTGAAACTTTTAATATTTCTCATATGAAGCACATATGAATGTAAATAACAAGAGCCGCCGCGCTCGCGCCCCGGACTATAGGCAACAGAGGGGCTTCTTGCTCCGCCAGTTTCTGACACAAATGCGTCAAAATTGATTACTAATGTGAAAGATCGGATCGGGAACGATCGGAATCGGTAGATATTTAAAATCACATGATCGGGATCGGATCGGGGGCAAAAAAAGGCGATCGGGACATCCCTAATTTGAATGTAATCTAATCTAAAGCCATAATTATTTAACCAGCCAGGTTGATTAAGTCAAGCAGTTCCATAATAAGGCAGGGTCAAGAAGAGTCCTATATGCTCCTTACATTATTGTTGTTTTTCCAAACAGAATACAGTTTATGTGCAATTACATGTATGTTGTATTATAGATATACAGATACCATGTGTATGTTATGCTTCCACCATCCACCTGTTCATTATTATTATTATTATTATTATTATGTATGTTGTATTATTAGGGCTGTCCCCGACTAAGGATTTGGATAGTCGACTATGATTGGCCGAAATTAGCCGATAGTCGACTATGAAATTTTTTTGTTGTTGAAAAAAATAAGTATAATTTAATTTTTTTATCATTCCATTTGGGCTGTGGGGGCTTCTTGTCCTCTGCAAAAGTATGCAATTGGTCCACTGATGGATACATCTTGATATTTGTCTAGTCTAGTGTGTTCATTAGATGGGTGAAATCCTCTTTCAGTGCCTCTGTGCCTGTTTTCTTAGGCAGTTAGCCTCTGGTATGCGTGCCATTAGCGTTAGCCACGCTTCTAGGCCTCTTTTCTTTTGGAAAGAATGATACTTTTTAAATATATATATAAAAAATTTTATTCGACTAAAGAGGTTGGCAGTCGACTACGGCTCCTTTCGATCATTTAGTCGACTATTCGACTAATAGGGGTCAGCCCTATGTATTATATATACAAATACCACGTGTATGGAAGTAATTTGCCTGCTCTTTTTGATACCTGACATGTGGACGACGCCACGACACATGTGTGTATCCTGTTTGTTGAACGAGCACAGCTGATGTCTCAACCTCACTGACTGTTCATACTGACGTCGAACAGTTACCGCCGTAAACTAAAAGAGGAAGGGCCAGGCTGTCTGACTAACCGCTGTATAATTTTACACGACTCATCCCAGCCATGTGTGAACTTAGTGGTTATTCACACAATTCAATCAGGTGTTTCTCTTAAGGACACAATGTTCAGGTTCAATTCACTCTCAATTCTATTTTGCCGCAATAACAATGATTGGAGTGAGGTGAACATTATCATATTAGATAAAACAAATGATGTAAAGTATAAATATTTTTTTTATTGCAGATGTTGAGAAAGATTTCCGTTGGGGACATACTTTCCAGTTGAAAAAAAGGTCATAAATCGCAATATATCACAATATTACAATATCGTGACTCATTTCCACCCCTTACTAAATTCAGTCAGTTCAACCAACCGTTCCTTTTCGGAACACATGTTCAGGGTCAATTACTTCGGTCAATTCAAAATGTAAACAGAAGCTGCGTCTCAGTGTTGAATAATAGAGACACCGTTAGGACAGACAGGTGCTTTCCTGGCTGTGAGCTCCGGGGCTGAGAGGGTCCAACGCTTCTCTTCTACCCTCCAGTCAGCCCAGTACCCAGGCCAAAGTTGTTATAAACGGGGCATGAGGTAGAACCCAAACACAGGAGGTAGAACCCAAACACAGGAGGTAGAACCCAAACACAGGAGGTAGAACCCAAACACAGGAGGTAGAACCCAAACACAGGAGGTAGGAGATAGGAGATAGGAGATAGGAGATAGGAGTTAGGAGATAGGAGGAAGGAGATAGGAGGCAGGAGGCAGGAGATAGGAGGCAGGAGATAGGAGGTAGGAGGCAGGAGATAGGAGATAGGAGATAGGAGATAGGAGGTAGGAGATAGGAGATAGGAGATAGGAGATAGGAGATAGGAGGTAGGAGATAGGAGGCAGGAGGCAGGAGTTAGGAGATAGGAGGCAGGAGATAGGAGGCAGGAGGTAGGAGGTAGGAGGTAGGAGGTAGGAGGCAGGAGATAGGAGATAGGAGTTAGGAGATAGGAGGCAGGAGGTAGGAGATAGGAGGTAGGAGTTAGGAGGAAGGATGAAGGAGATAGGAGGCAGGAGGCAGGAGATAGGAGGCAGGAGACAGGAGGCAGGAGGTAGGAGGCAGGAGATAGGAGGTAGGAGTTAGGAGGAAGGATGAAGGAGATAGGAGGTAGGAGGCAGGAGTTAGGAGATAGGAGGCAGGAGGTAGGAGGTAGGAGGTAGGAGATAGGAGGCAGGAGGCAGGAGGTAGGAGGTAGGAGATAGGAGATAGGAGGCAGGAGATAGGAGGCAGGAGGTAGGAGGTAGGAGGCAGGAGGCAGGAGGAGATCCCTGTACCCAAAAAATCTAAGCCTGCTTGCCTCAACGACTACCGCCCTGTAGCTCTCACCTCCATAGCCATGAAGTGCTTTGAGAAGCTAGTAAAGGGCTACATCTGCTCCTCCCTCCCCATCAACCTGGACCCCCTGCAATTTGCATACCGCCCCAACAGGTCTGCTGATGGAGACTCAGTGTTCAGGGTAACAGAGCATGAGGTGAGACGGATCTTTAAAAAAGTGAATATCAGGAAGGCAGCAGGACCGGACGGCATCCCCGGCCGCGTCCTAAAAGTCTGTGCCGACCAACTGGCCCCGGTATTCACTGACATCTTCAACCTGTCCTTGGAACAGGCTGTCATCCCCACCTGTCTGAAGAAGTCCACCATCATCCCTGTACCCAAAAAATCTACGCCCGCTTGCCTCAACGACTACCGCCCTGTAGCCCTCACCTCCATAGCCATGAAGTGCTTTGAGAAGCTAGTGAAGGGCTACATCTGTTCCTCCCTCCCCATCAACCTGGACCCTCTGCAATTTGCATATCGCCCCAACAGGTCCACGGAGGACGCCATAGCCCATGTGCTGCACACAGCAGCATCACACCTGGACAAGAGGCAGGGGAACTATGTGAGAATGCTGTTCATCGACTACAGCTCAGCATTCAATACCATAGTCCCCTCCAAACTCATAGCCAAGCTCAGGGACCTGGGCTTGAACTATGACCTCTGCCAGTGGGTCTTGGACTTCCTGACTGGCAGACCCCAGGTGGTGAGAGCAGGCAACTGCACCTCCTCATCCATCACCCTCAACATAGGGGCCCCCCAGGGCTGTGTTCTGAGTCCCCTCCTCTACTCCCTGTACACACACGACTGTGTGGCTCAGCGGAGTAGCAATACAATCATCAAATTTGCTGACGACACAGTGGTGGTGGGCCTGATCTCTGCCAACGACGAGAGGGCCTACCTGGAAGAGGTCAAGGTCCTGGCGGGATGGTGCCAGGAAAACAGCCTCTCCCTGAACGTCAGCAAAACAAAGGAGATGATTGTGGACTTCAGGAGGTCGGGGGTCAAGGACTACAGCCCCCTCAGCATCGACGGGGCACCGGTTGAGAGAGTCAACAGCTTTAAGTACCTCGGAGCCTACATATCCGAGGACTTGACATGGACCACACACATTGACAGTGTTGTGAAGAAGGCACGACAACGCCTCTACTTCCTCAGGCGCCTAAGGAAGTTCCAAGTCAGTCAGAAGATCCTTAAGAACTTCTACTCATGTACAATAGAGAGCATCTTGACTGGCAACATCACCTCCTGGTTTGGGAATAGCACTGCACAAGACCGTAGCAGACTACAAAGAGTGACACGTTCAGCCGAACGCACAATTGGAGGGGGGCTCCCCACCCTCCAGAACATTTACAACAAGCGTTGCAAGGGCAAGGCTAAGAGAATCATTAAAGACTCCAGTCACCTGAACAACTGCCTCTTTGAACTGCTGCGGTCAGGCAAGCGATACCGGAGTCTCAAGGCGAGCACAGAAAGACTCAGAAGAAGCTTCTATCCCCAGGCCATCAGGCTGCTAAACGAACAATGAACACTACACAACAACAACCACCAAACGCACATAGCACACACATCCACACGCACACACTCACTTTAAACAAACACACTGTAGCACCCACTCCACACACTTTATAGCACACACCCACTTTAAACAAACACACTGTAGCACCCACTCCCCACACTTTATATTTATTGATGAAGGATTGCACTACAACTCGTACACCTTACTGTAAATTGTACCTAAATTGTACCTCATCCCATTTCTGCTTTGCACTATATAGTACTGTACATTAGTACACTGCATAGTATTGTATATTATATGGTAACTCAGTTACGTCTATTCTGCATCGAACATTGTACATATGTCTATACTGAACACTGTGACCTAATTTTCTACTTCTAAATTACATGCTATACTATGTTATTTGATACTATCTTGTCTAACACAGTCTCTGGAGCGTAACAGTAAGAAGCATTTTGTATGAAAGTATTCTGTACTTCTGTATGACAACTATTAAAGAAACTTGAAACTTGAACTTGAGATAGGAGATAGGAGATAGTAGATAGGAGGCAGGAGGAAAGAGGCAGGAGGAAGGAGGAAGGAGGAAGGAGGAAGGAGATAGGAGGCAGGAGATAGGAGGTAGGAGGCAGGAGGCAGGAGGTAGGAGGTAGGAGGTAGGAGGCAGGAGGTAGGAGGCAGGAGGCAGGAGGCAGGAGGAAGGAGATAGGAGGCAGGAGGCAGGAGGCAGGAGGAAGGAGGAAGGAGATAGGAGGAAGGAGGAAGGAGATAGGAGGCAGGAGATAGGAGGAAGGAGGAAGGAGATAGGAGGAAGGAGGAAGGAGGAAGGAGGCAGGAGATAGGAGGCAGGAGATAGGAGGCAGGAGATAGGAGGAAGGAGATAGGAGATAGGAGGCAGGAGGCAGGAGGCAGGAGGAAGGAGGAAGGAGATAGGAGATAGGAGGCAGGAGGAAGGAGGCAGGAGGCAGGATATAGGAGGCAGGAGGAAGGAGATAGGAGGTAGGAGGCAGGAGGAAGGAGGCAGGAGATAGGAGGCAGGAGATAGGAGGCAGGATATAGGAGGCAGGAGATAGGAGGCAGGATGTAGGATATAGGAGGCAGGAGGAAGGAGATAGGAGGTAGGAGGCAGGAGGCAGGAGATAGGAGGCAGGAGGCAGGATGTAGGAGGTAAGAGGCAGGAGGAAGGAGGAAGGATGCAGGAGGCAGTTGAAGATTCCAAGGGTGACATGGGGCTCAGGAGGTAGAGCACTTGTCTGGTAATCAAAAGGTTCCCAGTTCGAGTCCGGCTCCTCAGTGTGTCGAAGTGTCCTTAAACGAGACACTTAACCCCTAACTGCTCCAGTGATTACTGTGAACTTTGCGAAGGCTACTCGCTGAATGATCATCTGCAAACTTACGCCTATCTAAGACCGACACGTGATTTACGTGCACTGGCTGCTCGATCCGCGGTGAAGTGCCCTCCGCCCCCTCCAAGAAAAAACATCCACCTGCTTTGCCCTTTGCCATCAACACTTCACACGTGTGATGGAATACATGAAATACTTCATTTTGTGCTCTTCAATGCCAGATCCAGTGTTCGAATTATGTGGGGGCCAATGGGGGCTCAGCCCCCATAGATAGAGTCTGAGCCCCCATAGTCAACAATACCTGTGGGTGTGGGGGTCTCTCAAAAAATGTATAACATTTTCTTTTTTTATATATATTTTTTTCAATGTACGGATTAGTATTATTTATGTTACCTAAATAAATTGTTAATAGATAATATTTGTCTTTTAAAAGAGTAAAAGAAAAAAAATGCAGGGGGCCCCCATAGCTCTCAGGTGATAACTCGAACCCTGGATCCATTTGCAATAAGTCCATCCTGCTCAACGATCTTTGCGAGTAACAAAATCTGGAATTATTGTTTCTCACAGAGACTTGGCAGCAGGGTAAGGATTTTTCTGCATTCATTGAATTATGCCATGACAGAAGCTTCATTAGCTCCCCCAGACTCACTGGTCGTGGTGGTGGTCTCGGAACAGTGTCGAAGGCCAAGTACGTCTATCGTGAGGTTAACGTGGGAAAGTTTTCCTCATTCGAGG
Source organism: Notolepis coatsorum (assembly GCF_963971535.1). Taxonomy (NCBI): domain Eukaryota; kingdom Metazoa; phylum Chordata; class Actinopteri; order Aulopiformes; family Paralepididae; genus Notolepis; species Notolepis coatsorum. The sequence goes on along the minus strand of NC_140173.1, from coordinate 25,572,497 downwards.
TTCAGTTTGTTAAACTGGCACGTGAAAATGCCGTCTATTGCACAGTTTTCTGAGTTTCTTTCTACTGTTTATAGGCATGAACAAATCATTATAATGGGTGATTTTAACATTCATATTGATGACCCATCGGATTTGTTTGCTGCTGCGTTTATAAGCATGACAGAATCTTTTAATTGTACGCAACATGTCACCGAACTTACGCACCAAAAAGGCCATATATTGGACCCGTTTTTTACTCTGGGAATAAATATTAATAATTGTTATTTAGAAGACCTGGCAATATCCGACCATAAGTGTGTGTTATTTGACATTCCTTTGACGGTTGAGTCCATTCCTAAGCGTGTTTTGCACAGACTTTATCAACAACAAGACTGTGGATACATTTTTATATGTATTTCTAGGGTCTGATTTGTCTAATATATTAGCACCGTCTTTGACTGTGACACTTTGATACAACATGTTTAATGATGTTGCTCCTTTTAAAACATGGAAAGCACCCACGGAAAACCCCACCCCATGGATCAATGAGGATATACGTGCTTTCAAAAGACTTTGCAGAAAAACTGAGAGACTATGGCGTGCAAGCAACTTAACTGTTCATTATCAACAACAAAATGGTTATAGATGCTAGGGCAAGTTATTTCTCTAACCTAATAAGGGATAGTAAATGTAGCCTCAGAGTCCTATTTGAAACTATGAACAGAATTGTTACACCTGGTTATCCACCCACTTCTGTTCTCTCTCAGGATGATTGCAATAAATGTCTGTCATTCTTTGTGGACAAAATCCCAGTTTTCTCCTTCGCCACTCCATGCAGTGTTTCCACCCAAACCCACAATATTTGATCAGTTTGCTCCTGTCATTGAAAGAGCTCACCACAGTTATTAATAAAATGTCTTCTTCTACATGCACCCTTGATGTCATTCCCACTACTTTTCTTAAGAACTCACTACCTACTATTGGTCCTTCTCTTCTAGCCATAATAAACAGTTCTCTCTCCTCGGGCTGTGTTACAGGCCACTTCAAAAAAGCTATAGTTGAACCTTTGTTAAAAAAAGCCAAATCTTGACCCTTCATCACCTCAAAACTACAGGCCTATATCTAAACTCCCCTTCATTTCTAAAGTCACTGAAAAGGCTGTAGAAAAACAGCTATTTTTTGTATCCACTTTTTCTCCACTTTTTCTATTTTTCTCCCATCCCAATTTGTCGTGCCAATTCTCCCCTCCCCTGTCTTGAACGTTGCTTGCATATGCCCCCCACAGGCCGGTCGTAGGGAGGATAGAAGCCTTGCATCACATGTCCCCTCCGATACATGTGGAGGCAGCCTGTCACATATTTTCACCTGCCAGCGCGGACTCTCATTGGCGAGGTGTAACGTGTGGGAGGCTCACACTGCCCCTGCCATTTTCCTGTCTCTGCTGTGCAGGTGTCCCCAAAAAAAAACCTGTAGGAGTCGCTGTCCACAACGTCCAGATTACCACCCATCGACTTCCACCCGCTAACTCTTGCCAATTGAGTTAGTATGACGGCCGGCCCAAGCCGGAGGCAATGCCGACAGCCGGAGTCAAACCCGGTGTCTCTTGCGTTGGTGACGAGCGCGATGTCCGCTGCGCCACCCAGCCGCCCAGAAAAACTACTTTTTGAGACTCTGGAGGAACACAATATTCTAGACAAATTTCAATCTGTTCTTACCTGAAGCCAAGCTCAAGAAATCTGGGGGTCATCTTTGATCAGTTTCAAAATGTTAACCAGTACTTAATTAACATATATCTGCAATTTATTATTTCAAACTGGTTCATTTCCAGATGAAATTAAATGAGCTAAAGTTATACCTCTGTATACAACTGGGAGCAAACACCACTTCACAAACTACAGACCTGTCTCTACTTCCACAATTCTGATAGCCAATATGGGTTCAGAGCAAACAGATCAACTGGCAATGGCAATAATAGAATCAATAGAGGAAATCACAATGCAATAGACAAAAAACAATATGCAATTGGAGTATTTATTGACTTAAAAAAAGCATTTGACACAATTAACCATGATATATTAATTAACAAATTAGAAAAGTATGGCATCAGGGGAGTAGTGCTAGACCAGATTAGAAGTTATCTAAATAAGAGACAACAGTATGTGTTGTGAAGGGCCAGATTAAAGCTGAGAATCTACATTTATTGTTTTATATACATTGTATATTATTTATATATACACGGTATATCCCTTTAAACCGGTGTTCGAACCATAGGAATATTCGCTCTCCTTATTGGATAGCGCCCTAGGCGCCAGCCCGCAAGCCCCCAACGTCAGGTTCAAAGACAAGCTCAGGCATGTCGTAACATGCCCGGAGACAGCGTATTGATTCCAGACAAGAACTGAGGTTTGGGACTAGATAATCACTTAAGTATATATACGGCGCAGGTGCGCACAGCAGCAGTTAGTCTAAAGTCTGTCTGTGTTCTGTAACAGTGAAGTGAGCAACCGTGCGTCTAACAGAGCGTTGAGAACACGTGCGAATAGAGTTCAAGTTTCTTTAATATTTGTCATACAGAAGTACAGAATACTTTTATACAAAATGCTTCTTACTGTTACGCTCCAGAGACTGTGCAAGACAAGATAAGTATGAAATAAAATAACATAGTAAAATTAGAAGTAAAAAAATGAGGTCACAGTGTTCAGTTTAGACATATGTACAATGTTCGATGCAGAATAGACGTAGTTACCATACAATATACAATACTGTGCAGTGTACTAATATACAATACTATATAGTGCAAGGCAGAAATGGGACGAGGTGCAATTTAGGTACAATTCACAGTAGGTGTACGAGTTGTAGTGCAAATCCTTTATCAATAAATATAAAGTGTAAAGTGTGTTTGTGTGATCTAAAGTGTGGAGAGTGGGTGCTGCAGTGTGTTGTTTGTTTGAGTGAGTGTGTGCGTGTGGGTGTGTGTGCTGTGTGCATTTGATGGTTGTTGCATAGTGTTTATTGTTCGTTTAGCAGCCTGATGGCCTGGGGATAGAAGCTTCTTCTGAGTCTTTCTGTGCTCGCCTTAAGACTCCGGTATCGCTTGCCTGACCGCAGCAGTTCAAAGAGGCAGTTGTTCGGGTGGCTCGAGTCCTTAATAATTCTCTTAGCCTTCCCCTTGCACCGCTTGTTGTAAATGTTCTGGAGGGTGGGAAGCCCCCCTCCAATTGTGCGTTCGGCTGAACGTGTCACTCTTTGTAGTCTGCTACGGTCTTGTGCAGTGCTATTCCCAAACCAGGAGGTGATGTTGCCGGTCAGGATGCTCTCTATTGTACATGAGTAGAAGTTCCTAAGGATCTTCTGACTGACTTGGAACTTCCTTAGGCGCCTGAGGAAGTAGAGGCGTTGTCGTGCCTTCTTCACAACACTGTCAATGTGTGTGGTCCATGTCAAGTCCTCGGATATGTGGGCTCCGAGGTACTTGAAACTGTTCACTCTCTCAACCGGTGCCCCGTCGATGCTGAGGGGGCTGTAGTCCTTGACCCCCGACCTCCTGAAGTCCACAATCATCTCTTTTGTTTTGCTGACGTTCAGGGAGAGGCAGTTCTCCTGACACCACTGTGACAGGTTCTCTACCTCTTCCAGGTAGGCCCTTTCGTCGTTGGCAGAGATCAGGCCCACCACTACTGTGTCATCAGCAAATTTGATGATGGTGTTGTTGTTCCGCTGTGCTACGCAGTCATGTGTGTACAGGGAGTAGAGGAGGGGGCTCAGAACACAGCCCTGGGGGGCCCCTATGTTGAGCGTGATGGATGAGGAGGTGCAGTTGCCGGCTCTTACCACCTGGGGTCTGCCCGTCAAGAAGTCCAAGACCCACTGGCAGAGGTCATAGTTCAAGCCCAGGTCCCTGAGCTTGGCTATGAGTTTGGAGGGGACTATGGTATTGAATGCTGAGCTGTAGTCGATGAACAGCATTCTCACATAGTTCCCCTGCCTCTTGTCCAGGTGTGATGCTGCTGTGTGCAGCACATGGGCTATGGCGTCCTCCGTGGACCTGTTGGGGCGATATGCAAATTGCAGAGGGTCCAGGTTGATGGGGAGGGAGGAACAGATGTAGCCCTTCACTAGCTTCTCAAAGCACTTCATGGCTATGGAGGTGAGGGCTACAGGGCGGTAGTCGTTGAGGCAAGCGGGCGTAGATTTTTTGGGTACAGGGATGATGGTGGACTTCTTCAGACAGGTGGGGATGACAGCCTGTTCCAAGGACAGGTTGAAGATGTCAGTGAATACCGGGGCCAGTTGGTCGGCACAGACTTTTAGGACGCGGCCGGGGATGCCGTCCGGTCCTGCTGCCTTCCTGATATTCACTTTTTTAAAGATCCGTCTCACCTCATGCTCTGTTACCCTGAACACTGAGTCTCCATCAGCAGACCCCCCCCCCCCCCCATTGCCGTGGTTTGTAGGCTGGTGTTGTTATTCACAGCCTCAAACCTCGCATAGAAGGAATTGAGATCATTTGCTAAGGAGATGTCACTGTTCAGTTTGAGGGGGGTGCCTTTGTAGTCTGTCATTGTTCTGAGGCCCTGCCACATGCCTCTAGAGTCAGCCTGTTCAAACTGAAGTTCAACTTTATCCCTGTAACGCCGTTTTGCCTCTAGAATAGTAAAGTGTCAGAGTTTAATGCAGTAACGTCAAGTTCGACCTAGTTTAATGTGAAGTAAATAGTCGTTCATTATTGTATATCGTGCAACCACAGTTCGTTCGTGTGTAGCATTACCTAACGGTTCGTTCGTGTTAGCTAGTGGACCTTAGCCAGGGTGCGTGGCCTAAATACGTCGCCAGCACCCGAGGAGGCCTAGTCGGAGAACCGTTGGACATGTGCACAGGAGAACCAGCGGCGGCGATTGCAGAACCATTACTGGTTGGATTATATTGATTTGGAACGTGTTACCCGGAGAAGAGCCTCGTTGATTTCCACTATCGTTTGGGATTTAACCTCGTGAGGATTACACTCGGGCTGGCCTCATGGACAGAGGCTGGCTAGCTATCATCGTTTGCTATCGAGCATTGGATTACAGTTATTGCTTTTGCTGCTGATCGTTGGATTTACAAGGACTGGCTTCTGTACGTGGAGTCCCTTTATTCTTCATTGAATCAGACTGAGTATCCGAACATTCCTCTATCCTCTAGACCTTACAACTCTGAGAGGAACCCAGTGTCTCCAGGCGGTACCAGCGTTGCCTTCTATAATTGCTATTATACGCCAGGTGGCGTCAACCTAGTACCCATCGTAGGAATCCTGCTATTCCCAGTGACTCATGCTACTGACTGACTTTATGCATATTCTTCGCCATACAAGCGCGACCCTAATTCTCATTCTGTAACCTAATGTTGCATAATAATAAAATACCCTCAAATACTATTTCTTTGTCAATGCCGTGTTATTATGAGTGTTCACCATCTATATTCGATGTACTGTCTGGCCAGTAATTAAAGTACATACCTAGCAGTGGTTTAATCTATCACAATCTTTAATACAGTCAGGGTTTTGTAACCCCTCAGTTACAGTATGTGAAACTGGGTGATTGCTCTTCATTGTGTTTGGACATTGCTTGTGGTGTCAGTGTTGGGGTCGAAATTGTTCATACTGTATATTAACGACATATGTAAAGTGTCCAAGTTATTCAAATTAATTTTGTTTACTGATGATACAACAATTTTCTGTTCTGGGGAAATTTTTTATAAAATAAAATTATGAAATAACATTACGAAGGAAATGATTAAACTTAAACTTTGGTTTGATTACAACAAATTGTCATTACACTTATCCAAGACCAAAATAATGCTGTTTGCAAATTGTAGGAAAGATATACGTGTACAGATAAAAAATATGGGGTGGATATTGAAAGAGTTTCTGAAATACAATTTCTGGGTGTCACGATTAATGAAAAAATCGAATGGAAATCACATATTAAGGTCTTTATGCTACATGCTACATGGCTACATTTGAAAAATTTACAAATCTGTACAAGGATGTTGAGGATGTTCTACGAGTCGGTGGTGGCGGGCGCCTTATTGTACGCTGTGACCTGCTGGGGCAGCGGACTGAGAGCGGGGGAGTGGACACAAACAGGCTGGAAAAGCGTATTCTTATTTTCGTCCTATTGACTACCTAAATGTTTATTGTTCAATGCGAGCGATCTGTAGTGCCGAACTTCCCTCTGGATTAATAAAGGATTTCTATTAGGGATGCTCGATATTGGCTTTTTTACCGATACCGATATACTGATATTGTCCAACTCTTAATTTCCGATACCGATATCAACCGATATCACATTTTAATGCCGATATCGGCCGATAATATCGGTAGGCCGATAATATCAGACAACATTTCTATAGAAATGTAAAAAAAATAAAAAATTAAATAAAAAATTGAAAACCGATACCGATATTTTCCGATATCACATTTTAATGCCGATATCGGCCGATAATATCGGACATCCCTAATTTCTATCTATGTTGGATGTTTCAAGTTCTGTCTTTGTGTTTTTTTTTGCTCTAATGTAAGTTTATCCTTTTATTATTGTTGCCACCCACCTGTTCTGAAACACACTTGGACCGTCCATCTGCCCCCTGTGTGAATAGAATAGAAGTACTTAACCCAGCAATGAACTCAACGTCTAAACCACGTTGACAGACCACGGACAGAAGGCGGTATGAAGCTGATCCATGGGACCGGTTGAGACAGAGACAGAGGTTAAAACATGCTCCCATGTCTGCAGAAAAGCAGACATGGGAGCAAATAGACATCCTAACTAAACTAGACAGATTAATCTAAGGGTCAGTCCCCTACACACTACCTTCACCCACCACCCCAAGTGTAACAAAGTGTGTCTTATCAGCACCGACGACACTGATAAATACTGCTTCATACTGTAAACTGAGGTTTGATTAGCCGTCACTAACTATGTCAAGCTGCGTGTGAAGAGAGTTTTGGTTAAAAGGAGAAGCTTGGTCTGTCCTTAGTGTGAGAGGAGGCGGCCACACACACATGCACACACACACACACACACACACACACACACGCACACTCGCGCACACACACACACACACACACTTAGAAGAGCAGAGCCACTGTTGACTCATAGGAACAAGGAACAAATTGTCTTTCCTGTTCAGACAAACCGGACGACAGGCGGACATGTTGAAATTTGTAACTGCACAGTCATACTCATGCAAACAATGGCCGCTATATCACTGGCCTTAACTGGTAAGTGCAATTCATCTCTGTTGTGTTGTTGTTAGATTTTCTCATAATTTGGAATACAGTTTATAATGCATGCAAACACACACACACATTTTATGAAGCAAAATACACACTTTTGTACATAGAACATGTTTAATACATACACTACCAAACTCATCTCCACTTAACATTTTATTATAATGAGTCCTTGGAAACAGTTGCATATTTTGTGTAGTAAATTGTGGCTCAGTATTTATAGTGTCAACTTTCAACATTTTACACATATGGAAATATTGATAAATGAGGCCCACAATCCCTCTTCCCCTCTCTCTATCTCTCTCTCCCTCTCCCTCTCTCTCTGTTTCTCTCCCTCTCTCTCTATCTCTCCCTCCTCTTCCCCTCTATCTCTCTCTCTCTCCCCCATCTCCCCCCTCTGCTTCTCTCTCTCTCTCTCTCTCTCTCTCTCTCTCTCTCTCTCTCTCTCTCTCTCTCTCTCTCTCTCTCTCTCTCTCTCTATCCCTCCTCATCATCCCATCTATCTCACTCTACCCTCTCTCTCTCCCTCCTCTTCCCCTCCTCTTTTTCTACCCCCTCTCCCTCTGCTTCTCTTCCTTTCCCTCTCTCTCTCTCTCTCTCTCTCTCTCTATCCCTCCTCCTCTTCCCCCCTCTCTCTCTACCCCCCTCTCCCTCTCTCTCTTTGACGCTATCATCTGCATCATAACTGCATATCAAAAATGCCCACGCAGCCAACCAGGAGCCAACCAGGAGCCAGGGGACAAGTCAGCTGGTTGTCCCACTGTCTCTGGTGTCGTTGACACATTGTAATCAAGTCAAGGCAAGTGTTCCTTTATTAATCTCCTCTGGGAAATTCACCCGACACTGTAAAACCTAATTCACAAGTTGTCTCAACTTGTATTAAGTCATCTTTTTTTTGCTTATATTAGTTGAATCAACTAAATAGGACTTAAATCAATTAAATATGAGTTGAATCAACGTGCCTCACCATCCCCCCCCCCCCTCTCTCTCTCTCTCTCTCTCTCTCTCTCTCTCTCTCTCTCTCTCTCTCTCTCTCTCTCTCTCTCTCTCTCTCTCTCTCTCTCTCTCTATCTCTCTCTCTCTCTCTCTCTCTCTCTCTCTCTCTCTCTCTCTGTCTCCCTCTCTCTCCACAACATACCGCCACACACAAGGTCTGTTCATTTATATATGCATAAGAATAGCCCATCCAACCAAACAAGAGGACACTAGCAGGCCTGGTGAATCACCACCCTATCAGCTGTCAGAACACTGTCCGGTACGATGATGAGTCACTACGGCCCGAGTGACGAGAGAGGAAGTGGCTTGTGAGTGACAGAGACGGGTGAGTCACTAGGCAACAGCTTCCCATTGGAGGAAACACTGAGCCTATGACATCATCACATGTTCAGGGTTGTGAGCAGCGTTGGGAGGTGACTTTCAACATGACGTCACGTTCCAAACCTACAAAGTCATGTGATCATGCCGGTCAGCCTTTATTGGACATCATTTTGAATCCTCGTGATAATCCTGCGATCTTGACTCTCTTTCTAATTCACGGTCAGTGGTTAATTATACTACTGCAGAGGCTACTATACTATAAATATATGATATCAATATTATGTAATATTGATATCATATGTAAATTGTATCATGCTGTCAGTCCTGAAAGATACAATTTTCCATAATTATCATGATCATTATCATTGGTAAGTCAATCAATGTGACATCACAAATTCATAAGTTACAAACACTTTTTGTTGGTTTCTGGCTCTAGAATAATATTATAATACCGGATATGGGATCAAGTAAGTCTCAAGTCTTTACACTCAAGTCCCAAGTAAATCTCAAGTCTTTAAATCAAGTCCCAAGTTTTTACACTCAAGTCCCAAGTCAAGACAGGCAAGCCTCAAGCAAGTCACAAGTCTGAAACTTTATGTTTTGAGTCCTAAACAAGTCCTAATGCGTTCTTTACAAATGTAATGCCATAGGCGGTTAGGTGGCCGAGCGGAGATTGCGTTCGTCAGCTCACAGCTCCGGGGTTGTCACCAGCTTGGCTGGCCGTCTGCACTAATACAATTGGCTGTATTAGAGGGTGGGAGAAGCTGGCGGGGTGGGTCCGGGTCGTTGTAAACAGCGACTCCTACAGTTCGGTCGGGACGCCTGCTAAGCGCGGATTGGACTTGAGGGGGATAGTGTGGTCCTCCCACACGCTACGCCCTCTCAATGAGAATCCGCGCTGCCAGGTGAAAAGAAGCGGTGATTGGCTGGACGTGTGTCGGAGGAAGCACGTGGTAGCCTCCACTCTCCCAGATGATCTGACTGTGGGGGGTAAGTGCGCAGCGACCATGAAGGGACTGGGAATTGGCATACGACTAACATTGGGATGAGAGAAAATCGGAGGAAAATGGAGGGGGAAAAAGACCAAAAAAAAAAAAATGTAATGCCATTACATTAAAAAAAAAAAAAAAAAAAAGCTTAATAGTTACTTTATTAAATTGAGATGTTTCTGCACTGACACACAACTGCTGGTGCCTCTGGGAGTCTGGAGTTGTGCTTTGCATAGCACAGTGAGGCAGAGCTTGCTCTATTTCTGCAGGACTCTTGCTACTGCACTTACTGTTGCTAATTTCTCAGAAATTGCGTAACCCACCTTTAACTATAGAAACATTTACAAAAATTTACAAAAATAATTAGGGCTGTCAGTTTATCGTGTTACTTAGATTAATTAATTACACAGCAAATTATCGCGTTATGAAAATGTACTCAACATTTATAAAAATAAAATAAAATAAAAAGATTTATTTAACTTTTTTTTTTTAGCTCATTCATTCCATAAGAACGTAGAATACACATTTACAGACTTTTTTTTAATATGGTCCATTTGCATGTTCTTGGTATCTGATTCTAGGGACATCTGTAACACTTCCCCCGGTCCTGTGGGACCAGCCGGCAACCCTCCACCCAGTTCGGTTGGTCCAGGACCCAGATATTTACAACCCCCCATCAATAACCCTCATAACATAACATTGCCAACCGGTGGGCTGATGCAGATCTGGCATCAGCTCACACACCAGCTTATTATTATTTACTGCCAGTTATGTTTATTATGTTTATTGTCTGTGTTGTCATTGTTGTCTCCACTTTGTTAGACTTGTGTTCCCCTGTCTGTGTTTTGTAAATATGTTTTAGTCTGGTTGTTTAATTGTTATTGTTTTCCCAGTGTGCTCTGTGTTCTGTTGTTTATGTCTACCACACCTGTGTCCTGTTTGTAATTACCCTCTGTGTCTAACAGTGTATTAGGTGTTGTGGGCCAGCAGTCCCTTGCGGGTTCATTGTTAAATGTTACCTATGTTTGTCAGTCGTGTATTGTTCCTGTCTTGTAAAGTAAACTGTTATCGTCACCACGTCGACTCCTGTCTCATCTATATTCACTCTGCCACCTGGGTTCACCATGAAGAAGAAGTATAATCTATGGATCTCAGGGAATGTATTCTCAGTGTCAGAAATACTGTGTCTGTTACTAGGCTTGAGTAAATTGTAATGAACCAAATGAGAATATCAATAAAAAAAATTTTTTTATCTTTGACTGTGAATAACACCATGCAAAAATTTACCAGACCTGAAAAATCTAAGCAAATGAATAAATGGAAGATGATTAAACAGAAGGTTTTGTAGATACAGTACTGAATTCTGCCATCTGGACACATGCAATTTGAAATATGATTATAGAATATAGAATATCAGGCCTAAAATGGTTATGCGATTAAAATGTGATTAATTAGATTAATTAATTACAAATCCTGTAATTAATTAGATAAAAAAAATGTATTGCCTGACAGCACTAAAAATAATACTTCCCACTCTCACCTTTGATTAATTAAAGATGCATTTAACTGTCAGCTTCTGGGTAGTGTAGAGGTCTAAGCACTCGCCTGCCACCGCAGAGATCTGGGTTCTTTCTCTCGGAGTTGCCAGCAGCGATACCTCTGGCTTGGTCAGACGTCCCGACGAACACAATTGGCAGTGTTCACGGGTTGTGTGTGCCTGTTCAGCAGGGAGGAGATCTGGGGGAGATACCGTGAACCTCCATGCATGTTACTCTCTCCCAATGAAATTCCTCACGGTCAGGTGAAAGACAAAGGAGACAATTGGTAGTCTACACCCTCCAGACTGACAGAGGAGGCATGTGGTAGTTTACACCCTCCAGACCGACAGAGGAGACATGTGGTAGTCTACGCACCCTCCAGACCGACAGAGGAGACATGTGGTAGTCTACACCCTCCAGACCGACAGAGGAGACATGTGGTAGTCTACACCCTCCCCAGACTGACAGAGGAGGCATGTGGTAGTCTACACCCTCCAGACCGACAGGAGACATGTGGTAGTCTACACCCTCCAGACCGACAGAGGAGACATGTGGTAGTCTACACCCTCCCCAGACTGACAGAGGAGGCATGTGGTAGTCTACACCCTCCCCAGACTGACAGAGGAGGCATGTGGTAGTCTACACCCTCTCCAGACCGATAGAGGAGGCATGTGGTAGTCTACACCCTCCCCAGACTGACAGAGGAGGCATGTGGTAGTCTACACCCTCTCCAGACCGACAGAGGAGACATGTGGTAGTCTACACCCTCCCCAGACTGACAGAGTAGGCATGTGGTAGTCTACAACCTTCCCAGACCGACAGAGGAGGCATGTGGTAGTCTACACCCTCCCCAGACTGACAGAGGAGGCATGTGGTAGTCTACACCCTCTCCAGACCGACAGAGGAGACATGTGGTAGTCTATACCCTCCCCAGACTGACCGAGGAGACATGTGGTAGTCTACACCCTCCGCAGACCCACAGAGGAGACATGTGGTAGTCTACACCCTCCCCAGACTGACAGAGGAGACATGTGGTAGTCTACACCCTCTCCAGACCGACAGAGGAGACATGTGGTAGTCTACACCCTCTCCAGACCGACAGAGGAGACATGTGGTAGTCTACACCCTCCAGACCGACAGAGGAGGCATGTGGTAGTCTACACCCTCCCCAGACTGACAGAGGAGGCATGTGGTAATCTACACCCTCTCCAGACCGACAGAGGAGACATGTGGTAGTCTATACCCTCCCCAGACTGACCGAGGAGACATGTGGTAGTCTACACCCTCCCCAGACCAACAGACATGTGGTGGTCTACACCCTCCCCAGACCCACAGAGGAGACATGTGGTAGTCTACACCCTCCCCAGACTGACAGAGGAGCCTGAGGAGGCATATGGTAGTCTACACCCTCTCCAGACCGACAGAGGAGACATGTGGTAGTCTACACCCTCCCCAGACCGACAGAGGAGGCATGTGGTAGTCTACACCCTCCCCAGACCGACAGAGGAGGCATGTGGTAGTCTACACCCTCCCCAGACCGACAGAGGAGGCATGTGGTAGTCTACACTCTCCCCAGACTGACCGAGGAGACATGTGGTAGTCTAAAACTTCCCCAGACTGACCGAGGAGACATGTGGTAATCTACACCCTCCCCAGACCAACAGACATGTGGTAGTCTACACCCTCCCCAGACTGACAGAGGAGGCATGTGGTAGTCTACACCCTCCCCAGACTGACCGAGGAGACATGTGGTGGTCTACTCCATCCCGACACACACAGATGAGCAAGTTGGTATTCTTAGCATTGTACAATATCTTTGCCGCACCAAAGTTATTTTTAGGCAATTATACAACTTTTATTATATATACACCTCAGAATAAATGGAGGGTATACACCTCGGGGTCATTAAGAGGTGCGTATACGCCGGGTACATGGTGTATCCCCTCCACTACACCACTTTTTACGGTCCTGATCATGTTGTGGGTCCACCAGATGACTACATGAGCATATTACACACAAAAGCACCTTAAAGGAACATGCCAACATTTCGGGAAATTAGCTTACCAAAAGGGAAAGGGTCAAAGTGGGTATCAAACAGGAGGGAAGACTGTCAAGTTTTAAACTGTGGATACCAAACAGAGAAGGTAAAGACTGCTTTATTCTACTATTTTATTGCACTGCACTATTGCACTATTTTACTCTGTCTATTTTATCTTACTCTTTTTATTATTGTCTATTTAAAACTGAATCAAACCATAAACTAGGTGGCCTGTTGGGATGTTAGATCCTAATGTGAAAAACTGTGATTTTATGTCTGCACTTTATGTGCTAATTTTATGTTTGTCTTTTTTCTGTTGTGAAGCACTTTGAGCTGCAGTTTCTGTATGAAAGGTGCGGTGCTATACAAATAAAGTGTATTATTATTATTATTACCGTATTCTCCAGAGAGAGACAAGAAGATAGATACCAGTTTCCTTTCTGTGCGTTCAGTAGAAAGCTATCTGGCTGCACGTTAGCCTAGCTTAGCACAATGAATGGAAGCAGACATGTACGGGTAGCCTTCGGGAGAGGTGTTAGTTGGACAATGCGTAGGCTACCCGTACATGTCCACTTCCATTCATTGTGCTAAGCTAGGCTAACATGCAGCCAGATGGCTTTCAACTAGTATCTATCTTCTTGTCTCTCTCTGGAGAAGACGGTAAGCTAATTTCCCAAAATCTTGGCTCCTTCCTCACACACCACACAAGCACGCGTGTTACATGCACACACTGCTGCTACTTACACTGTAGAATCATTTATTCTTTAATTTTTTTCCGCAGTTTTTTACCTTGTGTACACAAAACTACTAGGGTTGAGGAGCTGGAAAAAACAAGCATCTCACGTTTTTCAGAATGTATGCAGATAACCTAAACGGACAATGTATAACATATGAAGTATATCACGGCATACATACCTTATGCATACTGCACCTTATGTGTATACTGTGTACTTACTCAATCAGAGCATATATTTAGCATTTGTAGATTATATATATATTAGATTAGATATTAGATATTAGATTATTAGATTATATATATATTGTAACTATATTTATTGTAAGGCAAATATAACTGAGAGGGTATGCATCCCCTCATCTGCACCTTGACCTTTTTACACTGCCTACTTGCTCATATGCGCATACTAGGTGAAAAACAAGATGGCGCCGCCCACGGCTGCCTTGGCGCTACAGTGTATTGCGTTTTGTTTGTTCTGTGTTGTATCTGTGTCCTGTTTAACTTCCTACACTAAAGAAGAGCTTCTGCACATCGGGTGTTCAAACCCATCGGACACTTTCCCAACACTACTCACCCGTTCCACGGATTTATTGGATGTACTGGTCAGGGGGACCGCGTTCTTCGCCAGTGCTGTGCGCTGGATCAGACGGCAACGGGGCCACCACTTCCCGGTATATTCCTCGGAAACGTGAACTCTATCCCAAATAAAATGGACGAACTCCGGTGGCTGGTTGCGGGAAACAAGGACTTCCACTCCACAGCTGTCTTTGCGTTCGTGGAGACTCATCTGAAGCCATCAGTCCCAGACGGGGCTGTACAGCTGGAGGGCTTTTCCGTGTTTCGTGCCGACAGGGACTTCGAGGCGGCGGGTAAGTCGTGTGGAGGTGGACTTATGTTTTTTGTAAACAATCGCTGGTGTTCCGATGTGACAGTGATTCACCAACACTATTCCTCTGCTATTGAATCCCTCTTCATCCGCTGTCGTCCATTCTATTCCCCCCGTGAGTTCAACTCTTACATCCTCGTCTGTGTTTACATTCCTCCTGACGCTGACGTCACCACAGCGGTAGACACGCTGGCCAAACAGCTGACGAACGTTGAGCCAAACCACCCGGACGGTTTCCTTGTTGTATTGGGGGATTTTAACCAGGCTCATCTGAGCCGGTCTCTCCCCAAATACAGGCAGCAAGTCACTTGCCCAACTCGGGGAGCGAACACTCTTGATCATTGTTATTGTACAATTTGGCAGGCCTACCATTCTGTCCCCCTGTGCTGCGCTGGGCAACAGTGATCACCATCTTATCCACCTGATCCCTCGCTACAGGCAGAGATTAAAACGATCAAAACCTGTAGTGCGGAGCTTCAGAGTGTGGTCCAGTGAGGCATGCGAGTGTCTCCGCGCCTGGCTGGAGAGGGCAGGCTGTGACCAGGACTTTGTTGAGTGGGCGGGGCCTGAGGCTGGTAACAACCTGGATGACTACACAGACACTGTGACATCATTCATCAGCCTCGGTGAGGAGGTGTGTGTCCCCCTCCACACTAGGAAGATCTTTAACAACAACAAGCCCTGGTTTTCAGCCCAACTCAGGCGGCTGAGGTCGGAAAAGGAGGTGGCCAGGCGCAGTGGTGATGCACATCGGTTCAGGCAGGCTAAGTACAAGTTCGCCAAAGAGGTGAGGGAGGCGAAACTTCGCTTCTCAGAGAAACTGCGGCAGCAGCTCTCTGACGGGAATTCCTCCTCCGTATGGAAAGGCATCAAGACCAATACTAACTACAAGCCGAAGTCCCCACAGGCGCCTGATAGCCTCCCCCTTGCGAACGAGCTAAATACATTTTACTGTAAGTTTGAGAAAGAGGTTCCCCCCCGCCCTCTTCCTTCACCCACTCGGTCACAACCTCCATCCCCCCACCCCAGTGGGCCCCTACCCCCCACACCCCCCCCCCCTCCCCTCTCTCTGTCAGTGTGAGAGAGGTGAAACGGCTGTTTTCGAGTCAGAATCCCCGGAAGGCGGCCGGCCTGGACTCTGTCTCCCCCTCTGCCCTGAAGCACTGCGCTGACCAGCTTGCCCCGGTGTTTACCACCATTTTTAATGCCTCGCTGGAGCTGTGTCACGTCCCAGCATGCTTCAAGGCCTCAACCATCATCCCCGTCCCCAAGAAGGCCAAGGTCACGGGCCTTAATGACTACAGACCTGTCGCCCTGACCTCTGTGGTCATGAAGGTCCTGGAGCGCTTTGTCCTGGCCCAACTGAAGCTCATTACTGATCCTGTGCTGGACCCGCTGCAGTTTGCGTACAGAGCCAATAGATCCACAGAGGATGCTGTGAACATGGCTCTGCACTATACGCTGGAACATCTGGACTGTGCGGGCAACTATGTCCGGATATTGTATGTGTACTTCAGCTCAGCCTTTAACACCATCCTTCCACCCATCCTGGAGCACCAGCTATCCCTGCTGCAGGTGCCGGCCTCCACTCGCAGGTGGATTACCGACTTCCTGTCCAACAGGTCTCAGTGGGTGAAGCTGGGGAAGAGCATTTCCAGCTCTAGGTCCACCAGCACCGGTTCCCCGCAGGGCTGCGTCCTGTCCCCACTACTGTTCTCCCTGTACACCAACAGCTGTGTCTCTCTCCACCCCTCGGTCAAACTCCTGAAATTAACTGACGACACCACCCTGGTGGGTCTCATCTCGAGGAGGGACGAGTCGGCCTATAGGAGGGAGATCGAGAGGCTGCAGAGCTGGTGCAGCTGCAACAACCTTGAGCTCAATGCTCTAAAGACAGTGAAGATGGTAGTGGACTTCCGGAGGAAAGCAGCCCTGCCCCCTCCCATCATACTGGGAGGCACTCAGGTGACCTCCGTGGAGTCATGCCACTTCCTAGGCATGACAATCTCCCGGGATTTGAAATGGGAGCTAAACACCACGGCCCTGCTTAAAAAGGCCCAGGGGAGGATGTTCTTCCTCCCGCAGTTGAAGAAATTCAAACTGCCAAGGACCATGATGGCCCAATTCTACACGGCCATCATTGAGTCCATCCTCACCCACTCCATCATCTCCTGGTTCCCTGCTGCAGCGGCAAAAGATCTCGCCAAGCTGCAGCGGGTGATTCGCTCCGCGGAGAGGGTGATCGGCTGTCCCCTGCCCTCCCTCAGGTCCCTGCACGACTCCAGGGCGCTGAAGAGGGCAAGGAAAATCATGGCCGACCCCTCCCACCAGTGGCGGCCGGTGGGTGCTTCGCCACTAGGGGCGCTATACCAAACATTTTGCAAACATGTACAAGGCACGCATTGGCGAATATTATCACCATTGCCATCGATCAATATATGATCAGTCAGTCAAATGCAACCACGTTTCCAATAGCCCAACACAAACACGCACAGCTCTCTCTCTCTCTCTCTCTCTCTCTCTCTCTCTCTCTCTCTCTCTCTCTCTCTCTCTCTCTCTCTCTCTCTCTCGCTCTCTCTCTCTCTCAGATGATGTCAGATCCATTCAATAATAAACACATTTGTAAAGCTCGTTATTTTAAACAAGTTACCATTCATTGTCTGAGTGGTTATGCCCCACATGCGGCGAAATTAGAGAGAGAGAGAGAGAGAGAGAGCGAGAGAGAGAGAGAGAGAGAGAGAGAGCATTTTAGTAAAGTTACATTTTCAACAAGATTGCTGCTATTTAAACACTTCATGGAAACGGGGTAACGTTAACCTTATGTCGACTGTAGTATTGTATGACCTCGACATAACGTTTAAACGTTAACGTTACTCCGTTTCCATGAAGTAATTATAAAAGTGGCCAGCTAAGATAACGGAGCTAACAGCTAGCAGTAGCTAACGTTAGCTGAAAGCTGTAACGTTACAACGTTATGCGGCATCAGTAGACAACGTATCATGTATTAAACTAGAGTTAAGATCGCTAATCTACCTTGTTGTTGGCTTGTTGATAAAGTATATCCACTCCATGGCATTGTCCATCCAGCCTGTGTTGATGTCCATCCATTGTTGTCCCTCCGCATCCATATAGCTTGTTGTTAGCCAACAAGCTGTGTGAGTGAAGAGCTGTGTCTTTGTCCATTTCCGCCTCGAACAGCCTGCAAACTACCTGGCGTTCTATGGCCATGCTCTAAGACAAACTCTAACCGTAACCAACTTTGAAAGAGTGCCTAAGCTTAAGTCTAAAGAACTTGCAGTCACGGCACGCTCTGCTGCCTGCATCTCACAACAACATCACAACAACACAACTATCTCTCACGGACCAACCTAGGAATAAGCTAGAAATTTGGAACATTAGAAATTGGATTCGGCCAATCAGAGATTGTCTCTGTGAAATTCTGCTAGAGAAAAAAATACTGGCGTCGGCCAATCAGAGAGCGTCTCCGCGAAATGCGGCTACAGAAATTCTTGACGCTACTGGCTAGACCGCTTCAAATCGCGCCCGGATTCCAACATAATAGTCATATTTCAACGCACAACGCGTTATGCACTGATTGGCTGTGACGGATACAGCGATCAAACTGTGACGCGCACTCAGAGCGCTATCGCGTCTAGCCCGGGCGAGAAATACGAAAAAATTCAAAAAATTTAAATAAAACGTCACTTCCTGCTCAGGAAAACGAGTGTTTTTTTATTTGAGATAATAACGTTATATTGTGCATTGGAAATACAAACATACTTAAAATTAGTAAATATTATTCATTTTAAACATGTTTATATTATTTATAGGGCTATAAAACAAAAAACTAAAAAGTTTTATTTTCTTCTTCTCTGATTTAACAGCAGCTGGCAGCAGGTGGGTCGGCGCCCTTGCGCCCCTAGTGGCAGAGCCGCCACTGCCTCCCACCCCGGACACAGCCTCTTCACCCTGCTCCCCTCTGGGAGAAGGCTGCAGATCCCAAAGGCTGTGAAAGCTTGTCATAGACTAAGTTTCTTCCCCTTAGCCGTCAGCCTGATCAATGCCTCAGGACCCCCCCTCCGCCCCCAAGTGACACTGGCACAATAACAATAACAATGACACTGGCAAGAATTCTGCACTGGGACTGACCTGGAACTCTACACTGCACTTTACACTTTATACACTTTATATATATATATTTATTCAAATGATTAATCCTGCACTGCACTGTCTTTGTCCTGTGTCTGTTGTTGTTATGTGAAAATGTATGGAAAAATGCATACTTTGTAACACTGAGACAATTACCAATGTGGTTACACATATGGCTTAATAAAGGAATCTGAATCTGAATCTGAACACTGCCTATTTTTATTCTATTTAAATTTGTACTTCTCCCCTCTAATATAATTTTATGACCTGTATCATATCTTCTACTATCACATGTACCTGTACCTCCCCTCCCCCATGTTGCTATGACGCCTGAATTTCCCCCAAGGGGATCAATAAAGGAATATCTTATATTGTGGGATCGCAAGAAAGGATGAAACGGGAGACGGTAGTCGAGTCTTTCCTTTTACTTCCCAACATAAATTACATACATCCAACAGAGTGCAGAGTCGTTTAACGTTACTACTTGAAAGTGACAGCAGCCAGCTGACAGCTGACAGGTGACATAATATAGGTCACCAAATACCCACCCCGTTCCCAGAATCCCCAGGCTTAAAGGAGCATTCCTCCGCTCCTCAAGTCCAGTGAATGTCTGCACCAATTGTGCGTGATAAGTGAGTCACCACAATATTTTCTTATCTTATCATAAAAAAAAGCTGTGACAATAAAATAATCTGAACGTGAATCTGGGGTTTCCCTCCAGCACATTGAAACAGGCCTCACGACACGCTCGCTGCCTACGCTGAGAGGGAAGTACATATGGCTACTGTCCTACTTGAATAGGGAGGCGTAGTGGTTACGTCATTGCCGTTTTTCGTGTTCCACCCTCTGTCCAACGCAATGTATTTCCCCATTGCCCATTTCTAAATCATCTCGTTTAAAACAAAAGCATTAACATTTGCATGGTGTACATTTCTGTGCTTATTCATCCACAATCTATAGCTCAACATGAAAATATTTGCAATTAATAAAAAAAATATCGCCAAATTTTATTTCAACCAAAAATGCTTAAACAATAATGTTAGTGATAGAAGGGAACTCATTTTGTGCAAAAATGGAAAGCTTTTCAATTTCCATGCGGCAGAATTGTTACAATAGCCGATAATCCATTTTCGCAATGATAAATCCCTATACGGGTGGAACAACCAGTGACGTCAGACTAGAACCTAAAAATAACCTTTAGACCAAGGATGGTTTCTACGGCGTCCCTGCCCGGCAACAGTGAATGACAGGTGGAACGGGAAGGAGACGACAGTGGACGCCGTGAACCGTGGTTCAATCTCAGGGCACGCCTCGCCCCACGGCAAAGCAAACATTATGATACGGTCTGTTATCAAGGCCTTTCTTTATGAGGCCACAGAGTTCAAGTGTTGTTTGTCGTTTGAAATACTTTACGCAGTTGCCTCGCTTGAGGAGTGACAGTAGACACACGTGAGCCGCGCAGCGCGGTGGAAGGGCGAGCCCGCGCGCATGCCGACGCACGGTGAGCACTCTGCGCTGGACCAATGAGGGAGAGGGGGAATTGTGGGGAGATTGGTGCTCGGCGGAAACAGGGTGGTGACTGATCCATAAGGAAAGTACCTAAGGTTTTCAGAAAGGTAAGCATGAGGAGAAGTGTGTGTGTGCCTGTCTGTCTGTCTGTCTCTGTCTGTCTGTCTCAGAGACGGCAGCCCAGCCTACAACTTTTATTTCATTTTATATTTTGGCATTTATAATTTTTTTTATATTCTTTTACTATTAGTTAATTCCGTGTCTTTTTGTCTTGTAGTATTCGTCTTGTCTTAGTCCTGTACTGTTTATATCTCACTGTCTCACTGGTGTCTTCTGTACTTTTTTTTTATAACTAACATTTGTTGTTGTTTTGTCAGTTTTACTTAAAATGTCAATAAACGGATGATGGGGGGGGGGGGGAGAAAGGTGGGAGGAGTCTGGTCTGACCTCATATAACCCTATTGACCTGTCAATCAAAGTTTAGTAGAGGAGAGAGGATAGCAGTGCTGAGGAGCCCAGTTATAGACAGCAAGACATGAGCATTATCAGACAAGACACTGTTATGCACAACAAGACATACGCATTATCAGACAAGACACTGTTATGCACAACAAGACAGTCATTATCAGACAAGACACTGTTATGCACAACAAGACATACGCATTATCAGACATATGACAAACCAGATGGTTTGAGACAAATAGGGAGTCCACACGTGATACCAAGTTAACAAAATAATTTATTTAAACCTATCTAAACAAACAATAATTGAATATACAACAAAATGTGGGTATCCGAATTGTCAAAGGATTCCCAGTTGAGTGTTGATACAACCTGTCCTGGGAGATGGGAAAAGCAGACAGAGGGGTTAGACAGGGGAAACATATATAATGGTGCTGCAGGCAGCTCTCTGCACTGCACAGGTGCTTCAAATTGGGGCTAACGACCTACCCACTCCACCCTGCTCTCTGAGTCAGAAGACTCCCCATTGCAGGTAAAGTGGGGGTCGTCACAGACAAGACACAGTTATGCACAACAAGACATACACATTATCAGACAAGACACTGTTATAGACAACAAGACATACACATTATCAGATAGAGATAACCCACAGACAGATAGACAGACAGACAGAGATTACCCACAGGTAGGCAGACAGACAGACAGACAGACAGACAGACAGACAGACAGACAGACAGACAGACAGACAGACAGACAGACAGACAGACAGACAGACAGACAGACAGACAGACAGACAGACAGACAGACAGACAGACAGACAGACAGACAGACAGACAGACAGACAGACAGACAGACAGACAGACAGACAGACAGACAGACAGACAGACAGACAGACAGACAGACAGACAGACAGACAGACAGACAGACAGACAGACAGACAGACAGACAGACAGACAGACAGACAGACAGACAGACAGACAGACAGACAGACAGACAGACAGACAGACAGACAGACAGACAGACAGACAGACAGACAGACAGACAGACAGACAGACAGACAGACAGACAGACAGACAGACAGACAGACAGACAGACAGACAGACAGACAGACAGACAGACAGACAGACAGACAGACAGACAGACAGACAGACAGACAGACAGACAGACAGACAGACAGACAGACAGACAGACAGACAGACAGACAGACAGACAGACAGACAGACAGACAGACAGACAGACAGACAGACAGACAGACAGACAGACAGACAGACAGACAGACAGACAGACAGACAGACAGACAGACAGACAGACAGACAGACAGACAGACAGACAGACAGACAGACAGACAGACAGACAGACAGACAGACAGACAGACAGACAGACAGACAGACAGACAGACAGACAGACAGACAGACAGACAGACAGACAGACAGACAGACAGACAGACAGACAGACAGACAGACAGACAGACAGACAGACAGACAGACAGACAGACAGACAGACAGACAGACAGACAGACAGACAGACAGACAGACAGACAGACAGACAGACAGACAGACAGACAGACAGACAGACAGACAGACAGACAGACAGACAGACAGACAGACAGACAGACAGACAGACAGACAGACAGACAGACAGACAGACAGACAGACAGACAGACAGACAGACAGACAGACAGACAGACAGACAGACAGACAGACAGACAGACAGACAGACAGACAGACAGACAGACAGACAGACAGACAGACAGACAGACAGACAGACAGACAGACAGACAGACAGACAGACAGACAGACAGACAGACAGACAGACAGACAGACAGACAGACAGACAGACAGACAGACAGACAGACAGACAGACAGACAGACAGACAGACAGACAGACAGACAGACAGACAGACAGACAGACAGACAGACAGACAGACAGACAGACAGACAGACAGACAGACAGACAGACAGACAGACAGACAGACAGACAGACAGACAGACAGACAGACAGACAGACAGACAGACAGACAGACAGACAGACAGACAGACAGACAGACAGACAGACAGACAGACAGACAGACAGACAGACAGACAGACAGACAGACAGACAGACAGACAGACAGACAGACAGACAGACAGACAGACAGACAGACAGACAGACAGACAGACAGACAGAGGTTACTCTCAGACAGACAGCCAGACAGTGATTCTGTGATCCATCACTCTCAACACAGGGGCCCCCCAGGGCTGTGTTCTGAGCCCCCTCTTCTACTCGCTGTACACACATGACTGTGCGGCACAGCGGAACAAAAACACAATTATCAAGTTTGCTGACGACACAGTCGTGGTGGGCCTGATCTCTGCAAAGTATGAGAGGGCCTACCTGGAAGAGGTAGAGGACCTGGCGCGATGATGTCAGGAGAACAGCCTCTCCCTGAACGTCAGCAAAACGAAAGAGATGATTGTGGACTTTAGGAGGTCGGGGGCCAGGGACTACAGCCCCCTCAGCATTGACGGGGCACCGGTCGAGAGAGTGAGCAGTTTTAAGTACCTCGGAGTCCACATATCCGAGGACTTGACATGGACCACACACATTGACAGTGTAGTGAAGAAGGCACAGCAACGCCTCTACTTCCTTAGGCGCCTAGGGAAGTTCAAAATGAGTCGGAAGATCCTCAAGAACTTCTACGTGTGCACAATAGAGAGCATCCTGACTGGTAACATCACCTCCTGGTTTGCACCGCACAAGACAGCAGAAGAATACAGAGAGTGGCCCGTTCAGCCGAGCGCACAATTGGATGTGGGATTCCCACTCTCCAGGACATTTATAACAATCGTTGCAGGGCCAAGGCTAAGAGGATAACCAAACCAATCCAATCCAATCCAACTTTATTTATAAAGCGCTTTAACAGCCACAGCGGCACAAAGTGCTGTGCAGAGGGAGCATATTAAAAACTATAAGCAGCACTAAAAATAGATAAAAAAAAAAGTACCAAAACAAAGAAGAAAACATTAGGTAAATATAGGCAGCAATACAAATTTAAATAGATCAGAGTACTTAAAAAAAATATTTAAAAGACTCTAGTCACCCAAACAACTGCCTCTTTGAACTGCTGCGGTCAGGCAAGCGCTACCGGAGTCTCATGGCCAGTACAGAGAGACTCAGAAGGAGCTTCTATCCCCACCATCAGGATGCTCAATGACAATGACACTATGTAACAACCCATCATCTACACTCACTGCACACACATCCACATGTACACACTCACTTTAAACAAACACTCACCTTACCACTCAATTTACTCACTTTAGACACTTTAACACACTTTATATTTATCTATTATTAAAGAGATTTGCACCACATTCATACCTCATTTGAATCCTACCCCAAGTTGTGTACCTCTGCATTCTACCTCACTGTTACTAATTTTACTCTGTATTGTATATTGTATATATGATATGTATATTGACTTTACCTACTTTTTACTTCTTACATTTTTTTTTACTTACTTTCTTTTTACTGTATGTAGTTGTAGCACACTCTCAGGGGCTCAGAAGAAACAAGCATTTCATTATAAATTATCCTATATTTTGTTCTGACAAATAATAAACAAACTTTAAACTTGAACTTGAACTTGATTACAGTTTTTCTCAATTGCTTTGGTGCATTTCTCTGATCAGAATTAAAGTTCTCATAACTGTTAGTTCAACCTCCACAACATTTTGTCATTTGTGCACATCATAGTAGCAGTTTCTCATTCCTCCGAACAAATTGCAAATGCTTTTGGACATGCATCAATTGCTTTCATACAATTCTCTGCTGTTTTATAACATTATCATTTGCTTATATCATGTCAGTCAAAATTAACTATACTTATGACTGCTGAATAGTCATTCCCTATTAAACTAATAGTCCTCAATTCATTGATTGAGTCATTACATACAAAAATGTTGAACTAGTTGTCAAAATCTATCAATCACGGCCTCACAATGGCTGAGGCTGGTCAACGGGTGCAGCCAAATGTTGAGAGAACCACTGTAAATTAAATTACTGTATTCAAACATTTCGTCGGGAGAGCAGGTGTGTATACTGGACAGTAATTCAGCACTAAACAATCTGCACTGCACTACTGCCATTGTGTCATACATGAAGCTTGCAGTGGGACTTGTCACTTTTTACATTTTACATTTAGACAACTTTACTGCAGCACAGATTGACTGTATTGTAGTGTACAGTAGTGTTACAGTAAATATTTGCCATATTTACAGTATGGTACTGTACTGCATTATTTTACAAGTGGGAAGCACTGTTATTGTACACTACAGTAATATGGGTTACTGTAAAGCAGTATATCTCATGTTTGCTGTACATTACTGTACTTTTACTCTGCACCACATAGGATTGCAAGACAACCTCGCAGAGGTGGAAGAGGGCCCCTTTTTACTCCGCAACAAGAGGAAGCCATTTGTGCAATGGTGATTGCAAACAATGCCATAAGGTTGACAGAGATACAAAGCGCTGTTATAGAGGATGACAATATCTTTGGGAATATTGAATCCGTTTCAATCGCTACAATTGACAGAGTGCTCAGTGGAAATTAAATGTGCATGAAACAATTGTAGTACAATTGACAAATGAGTAGCCATTTGACTGGAACAGAGTGAAGGAGATCCACCACCAGTATGCACAAGTAAAACATTTATGTGTTCTATGCATACTCTAATGTTCAGTACTGTAAACTGGTTAATTTGTGTAGTGCCATGCAGTACACTTACATGACAGTTCATACTGTACAATATGTTGTCCAAAATGCAGACAGACAGACAGACAGACAGACAGACAGACAGACAGACAGACAGACAGACAGACAGACAGACAGACAGACAGACAGACAGACAGACAGACAGACAGACAGACAGACAGACAGACAGACAGACAGACAGACAGACAGACAGACAGTGATTTCTCATAAACTCAGACATCTGATGCTACATGTTTGTCTGGGTGACACACATGTTCCACAGCCTTCAGAGTGCGGTGGGCGGTGGACCAGGCCTGGCTGAGGACAACGAGTTCACCTCAAACTGATCTGAACTACAGCTGAGCGATTTGGGGACAATATGTAATTGCAATTTTCCCGACAGATATTGCGATTACAATTTGATGATTTTTAAAGTCAAGTGTCAGTTCAATATTTACTGTGTAATAGATTTAAAACATGTTGAGTCCTGGGCCCTGAAGCTCCTGTGTGGCTGAGTCGTGTAGCCAAGGGCTCTTGACTTTTTTGCCTTGCACATACCTTTCTGAGCCTCAGACCCGACACTGATAAACCCAGTACTACCTGCATATGTGACCTAATTGAAACTGTACTGACCAACAATTACTTTAAGTTCAAATCAGATCACTATCTTCAAACCAAGGGTACGGCCATGGGGAGTACTATGGCCCCCAACTATGCTAATCTGTACATGGGTCAGTTTGAGAATCAATACATATTGGACCCTGTTGTTAACATGTTCTTCCCAGACATATTGTTATATCAGCGCTACATTGATGACATTTTCATTATTTGGACAGGGAGTGAAGAGTCACTGGAGGCATTTCATAAATATCTCAACGCAGCTAACTCCAATTTGAACTTCACTCTGGAGGCCAGCTCTAGCAGCATCAGCTTCTTAGATGTTTTGGTTATCAAGGAGGGGAATACTATACATACTGATTTATTTCGTAAACCTACTGACAGAAACACCTTACTACGGGGTGACAGTTTCCATCCCACCCACCTCATTAAGAGCCTCCCGGTCAGCCAGTTTCACCGAGCCAGGAGAATCTGTAGTCTCGATAGTCTATATCAGAGACAGTCCACAGACCTGAGCAGGAGATTCCAGGAGAGAGGATATCCTACAGAATGGATAGATAAAGCTGCTAACCGCTTTGATGTGGCCACACAGGACGAATGCCTACAACCTAGAATTAGACCCACTAAGGACCAGTCCCCACTGTGCTGCACTACATATTCTCCTGTAGATTTTGAATTCAAAAAGATCCTACATAAACATTGGCACATCATCAACTCTGATCCCAAACTCCAAGCTGTTTTCAAGGAACCTCCTGCCGTAGTTTACAAACGCCCCCCCAACCTGAGAAACCAACTAGTGAGATCCTATAGCCCACCGACGGCTCACAGACCCACGTTCCTAGATAACACCCCGGATGGGAACTATAAGTGTGGTAACTGTGCACAGTGTGGCTATACTCTTAAGAGTAAGACCTACACACATCCACGTAATGGTAAAACCCTCAGAGTCCGTGGCTTCATCACCTGTAGCTCCACTCATGTCATCTACCTAATCAAATGTCCTTGTGGCCTGTGCTATGTAGGTAAAACCAACCGGCAACTCAAAATACGCATCAGCGAACACTGCAGCAACATCAGATGTGGTGATGAACATAACCCGGTTGCAGTACACTTTAGACAGGCAGGACACAATATCAGCACATTAAGATACACAGGCATTGAAAAGGTAGAGAGACCAGCGAGAGGAGGAGACCATGGCAAACTACTTTTGCAGAGAGAGACCTACCATATTCACACCCTGCAGACTATGGCCCCTCTTGGACTGAATGAAGAGTTTGACATTAAACCCTTCCTGTAAATACACACATTCTGTCCTGATTTTGTGTTTTTTTAATTAATGTTTCTGTTTTTTAAGTTTTCTTATTATATATTTTCTCAATTTTGGCATGTGAAGGTGTGTCACATTTAACTACTAAACTACCGTACTACTGTTATTGTTACTATGTACCATATGTTCTAGGCACTTGAGCTGCAATATGGTCTGTAAATGTGTAGCCTATAGGCTAATTGATTGACCTGGCTCAACCTTGACCTTTAATTTGTATATGTATATATACCCCACCCCTTTTCACATGTCGTTGACACTTGAAAAAGGCCACAGGCCGAAACGTTGTGTTCAAGTACATTAAAACTTGGGAACACTAGACGGTGTGCAGACTTTTCTTCCACAAACATTACAGATCTAATTCGAGTCTAGCACCCGTGACTACATTTGGGATGTGCGTGAGTCTTTTCTACTAAGGTCTCTGTCCTCCTCATTTTCAGAGTTAATGTTCTCAGGAGAAGCAGGACTGGCTTTCTGTTGGCTCCTGAGGAGGGGTGTGGGATTTAGGCTGAGAGAGAGAGAGAGAGAGAGAGAGAGAGAGAGAGAGAGAGAGAGAGAGAGAGAGAGAGAGAGAGAGAGAGAGAGAGAGAGAGAGAGAGAGAGAGAGAGAGAGAGAGAGAGAGAGAGAAGTGCGTTTGTCATCATAGATTTGGTTATGCCTGGTGATGTGGTGATAGGTTTGTGGTGTTGCCTGCTGATGTGCTGATTGTTCCACGACAGGCCTTCATGCACAACACCTTCTTGTGTTGCACATCTGTTGTCTCAAGCCCCAGATACTCTGTACTTTTCTTGCAGTGCATTTTTTGGTATTTCTCATGTGCTTTCATGTACTAATTCAAAGCACATGTCTAGCGTGATGGCCCTTAATGTGATTATTAAGTGTAATCCAAGTACAGTTTATAGAAGAAACAAGGACAAAACCACACAGACCCACAGTGCAGCTATTATAACCCCCCAACCCCCCCAGGACATAAATTATGATCTACAGTTGAACAGACACGAGTAGATTCTCACTTCAATCACTGACGCACAGAAATAACAAAGTGTGAAGAGTAAAGCTGCCTCTGGCGACGCAGCATCCCTGCACTATCCTGACCAGCTGCACTATCCTGACCAGCTGCACTATCCTGACCAGCTGCACTATCCTGACCAGCTGCACTACCCTGACCAACTGCACCTGCACTACCCTGACCAGCTGCACTACCCTGACCAGCTGCACCTGCACTATCCTGACCAGCTGCACTATCCTGACCAGCTGCACTATCCTGACCAGCTGCACTACCCTGACCAGCTGCACCTGCACTATCCTGACCAGCTGCACTATCCTGACCAGCTGCACCAGCTGATGTCAGTAGTAGTAGCTTCAAAAAGTAGTAGCAGCTTGCAGAACATGCAGAACAGACAGGAGCACTTGGATTGGTCCCCAGGGCGCGGCCCCACGTCTGCTCCCAGCTGCCCTTGGACGACGCGATGGGTCAAGCGCAGAGAGGCATTTCATCGGCGACCCAATGCATGTGTGTGTGTGTTCCTGTGTGTCACCCATCTCGCATGTGTGTGTTGCTGCATGACAAATAAAGGCTTCTTCTTCTTCTTCTCGTCTGTAAGTCGTCAACAAAGATTAAATAATATTGTCGATATATGTCAATCAATATGCACCTGTTTCAATTGCTACAGGCTCTTCCCTCCCAAGGGGCCCCCTGACTGGCATGCAATGATTGATGCTTAACCCTTTCACTAGCACACTATAATATAACAAAATCCTGTTTTATTTTTTTAAAGATCAGCTGAATGACATGCCAAGATTACAGCGTCAATATGTTTCTAAGACCCTCAACATTACAAATCTGTTACTCAATCAAATACGTCACCTCTACTTTCACTGGTAGAAGCTATTTTACATCTCATTCCATTCATTGTTTTCCCAGAGCTGGTGATGATAGTAGCCAGGGAGTTTCCCTGTCTCTATTTCCTCCGTGTCTCAGCTGAAACTCTACTTTGTGACGTCATCATCAGATATATACAGTCTGGAGCTGCTCCGTAGACAATGAGCTGCAGGAAAGATGTTCAAGATGACACTGAGAGCACCCAGGTACATGTTCTGCTTTAGAACTGAGATCACTACTATAGAATAAAGCTCATTTTGGGTATAACCTGTTAAGCTGTAGCCCTATTTTCAGAAATCTCGCCTAAAGGTACATGCCTAAGTAAATGGAAGATTGCTCCACTTCTGCAAGGCCAATTTGCATGTTCTTGGTATCTAGGAACATCTAGGGACCTGGGGGTATGTATTCCCAGTGTCAGAAATATTGTGTCTGTTACTAGGCTTGAGTAAATTGTAATGAAAAAAGGGAGAATATAAATTATGATTTATTTTTGCATCTGTGCCGGTGAATAACACCATTTTACAATTGTGAGCAAGCCGAGCTCGCTCACTGAGCTCATTCAGCACCTTCTTGAGATCAAGTGTAAAAAACATCTAAGCAAATTAATGAACGGAAGATGATTAAACAGAAGGATTTGTAGATACAGTAATAAATGATAATCGATTTTAATTATAAATTCATATTTGACATTGACCTTATTATGGCCAAATCATACATCTATGGATAGGGAAAGGGCTCCTCTTTCCAATGGCAGGGTTAAATCTGGATTTAGTCATTTCCTCACGGTTTTACGATAAAAGAGATATAATTAGCATTTTTTCTATAAATTCGTATTTTCGGTAAATCTTACAAAACGTTGGTAAAGATTTAAATATACACTTTGACTGCTGTTTTGATAGGGTTATTGTCTTTACTCTTGGCAAAAAAAATTATAAAATTAAAACAAACCTCTTAACATCCAAGGGCCCACATGTGGGCCCTCATGAGGACGATTCGCGACGTCAATCAAGTTCAAGTTCAAGTTCAAGTTCTTTAATAGTTGTCATACAGAAGTACAGAATACTTTCATACAAAATGCTTCTTACTGTTACGCTCCAGAGACTGTGCTAGACAAGATAGTATCAAATAACATAATAACATAATATAGCATGAATTTAGAAGAAGAAATGAGGTCACAGTGTTCGGTATAGACATATGTACAATGTTCTGAGTTACCATATAATATACAATACACAATACTATGCAGTGTACTAATGTACAGTACTATCTAGTGCAAAGCAGAAATGGGATGAGGTACAATTTTAGGTACAATTTACAGTAAGGTGTACGAGTTGTAGTGCAATCCTTCATCCATAAATATAAAGTGTGGGGAGTGGGTGCTACAGTGTGTTTGTTTAAAGTGGGTGTGTGCTATAAGTGTGTGGAGTGGGTGCTACAGTGTGTTTGTTTAAAGTGAGTGTGTGCGTGTGGATGTGTGTGCTATGTGCGTTTGGTGGTTGTTGTTGTGTAGTGTTCATTCATTGTTCGTTTAGCAGCCTGATGGCCTGGGGATAGAAGCTTCTTCTGAGTCTTTCTGTGCTCGCCTTGAGACTCCTGTATCGCTTGCCTGACCGCAGCAGTTCAAAGAGGCAGTTGTTCGGGTGACTGGAGTCTTTAATGATTCTCTTAGCCTTGCCCTTGCAACGCTTGTAGTAAATGTTCTGGAGGGTGGGGAGCCCCCCTCCAATTGTGCGTTCGGCTGAACGTGTCACTCTTTGTAGTGTGCTTTGGTCTTGTGCAGTGCTATTCCCAAACCAGGAGGTGATGTTGCCGGTCAAGATGCTCTCTATTGTACATGAGTAGAAGTTCTTAAGGATCTTCTGGCTGACTTGGAACTTCCTTAGGCGCCTGAGGAAGTAGAGGCGTTGTCGTGCCTTCTTCACAACACTGTTAATGTGTGTGGTCCATGTCAAGTCCTCGGATATGTAGGCTCCGAGGTACTTAAAGCTGTTGACTCTCTCAACCGGTGCCCCGTCGATGCTGAGGGGGCTGTAGTCCTTGACCCCCGACCTCCTGAAGTCCACAATCATCTCCTTTGTTTTGCTGACGTTCAGGGAGAGGCTGTTTTCCTGGCACCATCCCGCCAGGACCTTGACCTCTTCCAGGTAGGCCCTCTCGTCGTTGGCAGAGATCAGGCCCACCACCACTGTGTCGTCAGCAAATTTGACGATTGTATTGCTACTCCGCTGAGCCACACAGTCGTGTGTGTACAGGGAGTAGAGGAGGGGACTCAGAACACAGCCCTGGGGGGCCCCTATGTTGAGGGTGATGGATGAGGAGGTGCAGTTGCCTGCTCTCACCACCTGGGGTCTGCCAGTCAGGAAGTCCAAGACCCACTGGCAGAGGTCATAGCCCAAGCCCAGGTCCCTGAGCTTGGCTATGAGTATGGAGGGGACTATGGTATTGAATGCCGAGCTGTAGTCGATGAATAGCATTCTCACATAGTTCCCCTGCCTCTTGTCCAGGTGTGATGCTGCTGTGTGCAGCACATGGGATATGGCGTCCTCCGTGGACCTGTTGGGGCGGTATGCAAATTGCAGGGGGTCCATGTTGATGGGGAGGGAGGAGCAGATGTAGCCCTTTACTAGCTTCTCGAAGCACTTCATGGCTATGGAGGTGAGAGCTACAGGGCGGTAGTCGTTGAGGCAAGCAGGCTTGGATTTTTTGGGTACAGGGATAATAGTGGACTTCTTCAGGCAGGTGGGGATGACAGCCTGTTCTAAGGACAGGTTAAATATGTCAGTGAATACTGGGGCCAGTTGGTCGGCACAGACTTTTAGGACGCGGCCGGGGATGCCGTCTGGACCTGCTGCCTTCCTGATATTCACTTTTTTAAAGGTCCGCCTCACCTCATGCTCTGTTACCCTGAACACACACACAATCATTTGGCGATCTCGAAAATGATATGATAATTGGGGATCCACTACGGTCTCTATTGATCGATTTATGATAAGGAAAAGCAGCGTCCCCCAATTGGGGGACCTACAGGCTTACAAACATTCTATGGGTCCACATAATCCATTGTCTATGGAGCAGCTCCAGACTTTATACCTGATGGCATCACAAGTGTGAGTCTTACTTCTCTGGTTTCTGGCTTTAAGAGAAAGAGTAGCTCATGTTCACTCATATTTATTTAACGTGTGTGTGTGTGTGTGTGTGTGTGTGTGTGTGTGTGTGTGTGTGTGTGTGTGTGTGTGTGTGTGTGTGTGTGTGTGTGTGTGTGTGTGTGTGTGTGTGTGTGTGTGTGTGTGTGTGTGTGTGTGTGTGTGTGTGTGTGTGTGTGTGTGTGTGTGTGTGTGTGTGTGTGTGTGTGTGTGTGTGTGTGTGTGTGTGTGTGTGTGTGTGTGTGTGTGTGTGTGTGTGTGTGTGTGTGTGTGTGTGTGTGTGTGTGCTGGACCATACATACAGTACATGACTACACTGTTTGGACACGTATAGATGGTGTCACAACTGTCTTTCCTTTTGCAGATGTCCAATTCCCCATTAGTGAGCATTTATTCAATAATGTATATAATAAGTATGCAACCCAATACATTTGGACACCAGGACAGGTCAAGGCCAAGGTCAAGGTCACCTTTATTTATATAGGCATTTAAAACCAACCGAAGTTGCACCAAAGTGCTTCACAGTCAGTAATTGTACTTTGTTACAATACTTATTAAGTACTGTTTTGGGGGGATTAGTACTTTACTAGAGTATTATTAGGTCTGTGTACTTGTACTTTTACTCAATTACATTTCAGAGGGAAAAAAACATACTTTTTACTCCTTACATTTAAAATGCAGACCTACAAAGTACAAAGTAGAAATCTCGCAGGTCCAACTATTTCAATTAGTATATTTGTTTCTCTGGTCGAACTAACGTTAACGTTATTAATCCTGCGACCGCTCTTTATTTAAAAACAGCCAATCAAATCAATGGAATATTAACCCGTCCATAACCATGCTGATTGGTCCTTGTGCAAGACTAGAAAGCGGGGATCTTTGATTAAACACCTGCTATCAGAAGAATAGACAGTCAGGAAAGTCGTTTTTACTTTTACTTTTTAGTACTTAAGTACATTTAAAAGTTGAAACTTTTAGCCAGATACTCTGACTTTTACTTGAGTACGATTTTGAGACGGTACCCATACTTTCACTTAAGTATAATTTCTGGGTACTTTTTACACCCCTGACAGTACAAAGAAACAGACTAATTCAAAATACAATATAAAATGCACAAGTCAATACAATACAATAATTGGAGTATTATATAGTAATTTCTGGCAGAAAGGAACTGGCGGTTCCTATGGTTCCTCATACCCGGGCCTGCCCCCCTGTTCCTATGGTTCCTCATACCCGGGCCTGCCCCCCTGTTCCTATGGTTCCTCATACCCGGGCCTGCCCCCCTGTTCCTATGGTTCCTTATACCCGGGCCTGCCCCCCTGTTCCTATGGTTCCTCATACCCGGGCTTGCCCCCCTGTTCCTATGGTTCCTCATACCCGGGCCTGCCCCCCTGTTCCTATGGTTCCTCATACCCGGGCCTGCCCCCCTGTTCCTATGGTTCCTCATACCCGGGCCTGCCCCCCTGTTCCCATGGTTCCTCATACCCGGGCCTGCCCCCCTGTTCCCATGGTTCCTCATACCCGGGCCTGCCCCCCCCTGTTCCCATGGTCCGCCAGTCCAGCCCAACTGAACCAATCCATTCAATACACGATTCGGCTCCACCGACGTGGTTCTGGGGCGGCTCGCCATTTGCCCAATTTCCTGTGGAATTCCCTTTAAAATCCCCTCTGTGTGTCAAATGTCTTTGTTGAAATACAGATCATTCATTGTCATGTTTTACAAGCTTTAACTATCTGCATAGTTTATATCCAGAACGATAGGTTATGTAGATAACCTAGTTATATTAGTATAGGCTAAGCGTCCCGCTCTGAGCCTTACGAGATACTCATATCTCCTGTGATACCTAATGTATCTCCCACGAACAAAAACACATGCACCCCACCTGTATGGGGCCCCGCCCCTTATGGTGGCCACCGCCCATATAACCATGACCCTGGTCATGGAACACCCTTCCTCGCCAAAACCCGTCCCAGGAAAAGATCCCTCAAGAGGGAACTCAGGGCGCGCAGAGCGGGACGCTTAGCCTATACTAATATAACTAGGTTATCTACATAACCTATCGTTATATATCGTATAGCATCGCGTCCCGCTCTGAGCCTTACGAGATAATGGGGAAGAGCGGGCGCGAGACCCGACAGATGTACCCCCTGAGGACCCGTAAGCCCACATCAAGGGGTGCGGGGAGCCCTGTCACCCCATCCTTCCTAACGAAGGGGGGGCGCAGTCAACTCCACCTGAATGCGAACAAGAGGGAGCCAGAACCCCTTGAACACACCGTACAGGCGGAACCACGTGTGACTCAACACACTGCGGCCCATACCCATACACTCCTGCTACCCGACCAAAGGACGGGAAGCAGGAAAGGCCACAGACCCCAGAACCGCCTGGGAGACAGAACCCCCGGTCATGTCCATGAGGAAAAAACCTTACAAAGGAGCCCGGGGAGGACCATGAAGCTGCAGCACAGATGGCCTCCACCGAGGCCCCACCCAGGAGAGCGGCAGAGGCAGCCACCCCACGAGTGGAGTGCGCCCTGACGCCCCCAGGGGGATCCTGCCCAGCCAGCGTGTAGCAGAGGGTAACACCCTCGCACAACCAATGGGACAGGCGCTGCTCCGACAGTGCCCTACCAGCACGAGCCCCACCGTAACAGACAAAAAGCTGGTCGGTAACCCTGAAATCCTGAGTACGGCTGAGGTAAATCCCCAAGCACGGACTGGACATGACAGGTGAAGGCCCGCATCTAACTCACCAGTGTGAGGAGGAGGACGAAACGCCTGAACCACAATATCCCGGGAGCGGAAGGAACTCCGGATATTCTCAGGCACGAAAGCAGGATTAGGTCGCAGAGTGACACCGCAATCGGTCCGAAAAGACAGGCACTCTGGATGTACCGAGAGAGCACAGAGCTCACCTACGCGTTTAGCGGAAGTGACAGCCAGAAGGAACGCGGTCCTGAAGGACAGCTGTCCCAACGGCGCCCGCTCGAGCGGCTCAAACGGGGCCAAGGACAACCGACCGAGGACCAATTGAAGATCCCAAGTCGGAGCCAAGGAGCGTTGCACCGGCTTAACGCATCGAGCGCCAAGCAGGAAACGCTTCACAAGAGGGTGGCTGAACAAGACATCCCCTCAAACCCCTCATGATAGGAGGATATAGCTGCTGCATATACCCTCACCGTCGAAGCCGACAGTCTATCAAGGAGAGACTGGAGGTAACTAAGGACAGCAACCAGGGGGCAGGAGACTGAGTCCAGGCCCCCCGCCTTACACCACACTTGGAACATACGTCATCTGCCCGCGTAAGCGCGACAGTGGAGGGAGCATGTGCAGTCCAGATGGTAACACCATCAGGATCAAGAACCTGCGCCCCTCAACGTACCCGTCCCAACAACTGACCTAACAGATGTATGGGGAAGAATCCCTGGCGGCACGGCATCGGTCCCAGACCTGCCTGGCCATGTCCAGACGCAATCCTCACCCGTCAGGATGAGGGCCGCCCCGCGACAGTACACCTGCACCCACATTCTCCCTGCCGGGGATGTGGGGAGCCCTTAGGCCGCGCAGATGGAGGACGCCCATAGCCAGCCGCCCGCCGCCTGGTGCAGACAGGGGGAGCGTACTCCTCCCTGTCTGTCGATACACGACACTGACGTCGTATCGTCCGTCCTGATCAACACCATTTGTGGACCAGAAGGACCGCTTTCAACACCAACACATTGAACGTAGCGCAGACCGGGCAGCATGGTTTGCCAGCTGCCCCCTACTGCGTTGGCCCGACGCATCACCAGCGAGGGAGGCGTCGGTGAAAACGCGACGTGAGACAGCGCCGTAACCGTCCTAGGACGGAACCTCCCGAGCGTGTTGACAACACGCTCCGAGATGGATGCCCATAGCCCTCCAACCGTTGACTGGGAAGAGGAATACTCTACATCCAGTGTACAGCAACCCCAGGCTGGTAGAGACCTGCCTGGTACGAGACCTGACGATCCACCTTGACCGCGAAGGACCAGAACGTCATCAGGGCAGAACACTCCGTAACCCCGGATGACGCAGAGGCCCCAGTGCGGCCTCCACGCACTTGGTGAAGATGCGGGGAGCCAGAGAAAACCGAACGGCAGCCTCTGGTACTCATACGCTAACCCTGCAAAGGAAGCGTAGGTAAGCCCTAGGATGGAAGATCGGGGATGCGCATACGCATCCTACAGGTCTATGGAGGAGAACCAGACCCCCACCTGACAGTGTTCAACAGGTAGGAGACGATCCAAAAAATGCTGAACCTTCCCATGGGACAGGTCCAGCCTGGGTCTTACACCCCTCCCTCCCGACTTCTCGGGCAGAGAACACCGGGAGGAGAACGCCACGACGATGGCTTGCTTCGTCCACAGAGATTGGATCTCGTCGACCAGAGCTGTCCCTGCTGGAGACCCCGACAACAGGGTCTGTACCAAACCTGAAAACGGGTGGGGTTGTGTAAACACAAGTCCCCGCCTCACCATTCTCTCCATCTACCTCGACATATGGTACTGCCGTAGTCATATGTGACGACACTCCCAACGCACCCGCCGTCACGTGGCGCAGGTCCGCCAGGAACTGTAGATAGTTGGCCCGGTCCCCCCCGCTGTGCGAAGACAACCCTGGAATCGTGCGAGGAGCGCGTTCCGTGTCGGAACACCTGACCCTGACACCACCCACGAGGCAATCGCACCCAAGGGGGAACCCCGACAGAAAAAGGGCCTGTCTGATACGGGGGGCTTCCGATCAAAAAAGCCCCCCCACTGAACACCCCTCCAGAACATGCTGAAGGAGTCGTTCTGCAGCCGGACATGCAAGGTGTAAGGCCCCCATGGGTTCCTACACACCGTAGCCCTGCAGTGATATCACTACCACCCCAAACCATGTGAGCTGCGACCACTTGCCAATATTCCAGGAGTGGGAGCACCAACATGATACCTGGCCTGGCGAAGGCGAGGCCGGGGAAGCCCGCACTGTGTGCCTCAAAAGGTTTCGAGCCCCCCTGCTGACAACACTTAAGTTGACAGACGTAACACCAGGCTCAACCAACACAGTTCAAGGTGTGGGAGCCGCTTGACAGCACAACATTCTCACGGACAGACCCAGGCTCAGCCATCAACTGGGTGTCAGCCCCTGTCTCCATGAGAAGCGAAGAATGGGGCCGCATACGCTTTAATGAAGGTTCGCGGCCCGCAGCCAAAAGATGAACGCTCAGAGCCCCGCTTCTGGGGATACCAGAGAGAGGATTGAACGGGGAGCGGGCTGCTCGCGGCAAAATGACGACGGAGTGGTTTACCAACACCGAAATCACCCAAAATGGCCGATCCCTCGGCCGCCAAGACTGTCGGCCTCGCGATACCCTGTCGATTCTCCAACCAGGGCACCACTGGCGGGGGAAACATGGCCGCCTGTCGAGGGCCCCGTCATCGCCGCTGACGAGGCCGTGCTCTCTCTTCTTCTGGCTGCGCGGTGTGAGGCGGTGTAGGGCCTAGGACAATACCGCCCGCGCTCCAGCAGAAGACCAAAATCCCCTGCGGAGAGGGGAACCCTGAGCGGTTATAGCTTGCGGCTGGGTCAAAGCTAATAACGTCAACATCCTCGACGGAGTGGTTTACCAACACCGTGCGCGATGTGTCGACGTCGGCCGGCCCTCAAGGCCCCTCCACCAGACACCATTTCTGTAATAGAAAAAACACCAATTCGAACACAGTTCTAATCGTTGCCAATTCCATACCGTGGCGGTACAAGCCTTAACAGCCCACCAGCCACTCGCCAGGCCGACCCATGGTGTCGGCCGGGCGGGGCATTGTTTCAATATATCAAAAACAAAGGACTGACGTTAACATGGAGCACCAGTGGTGATTGCAAACAGCACCCTCCACTGTGGTGTGGACCATGAAAAGGTTAAATGAATAAAAGAGCTAAACCACAAAAACTGTAGAATGAGCAAACCCATACACACAAAGTTTAAGGGGAGACGGACCAGACCCGTCTTCATTCAAAATATTCACAACAGAACACCAGCCCTAGTTTAGCCCATTTACCAAAAAAGGTAAACAAAGCCCCCCCCCCGCACTACTCCCCCAGTATACCGATTGACCGTCAGTATGAATGGTTTGAGAGGAGAGAAAGCTGTAGCAAGACAGACCTTCTCATAGCAGAGTGACAAAATGAAACAATAGCCCCCTACACAGGGCCGCCCCAGGAGATGGGGGGCCTCGCGTCTAAAAACGCACAGGGCCTCACATTTCTCCCAAGCGGCCCTGCCCTTATACTACTGCAGCCTAACGCCAGGCAATGTGGAACCCAAGACAACAATTGCCTGTGCACAGACACGCAACATGTTTACCATGTCGGCTGGACCCATAGCCCCACTACCCGACGCCAACCCAGATGGGAACACCGTTCAACAAACCCCGCCGGAACACAAGGTAATACCTGGCTAGAACCTAGCCACGACCTACCCCGTTGTCAACCCATTTACCCGAAAAAGGTAAATAGAACTCAAAACCCCACAACAGCTACCGACTGACCTTCATTGATGAACCGGGCAAGAGGCGGGAGAGTGACAACATCTCACGGCGGAGACATTAAAACAGCATAGCAATTAGCAGTAGTGATAGCATGCGGCAGTAGCGATAGCATGTTAGCATAGCTTTAGATGTTTTAGCAGCACGCCCAAGACAGCTTGGAAACCGTTCCCTGCAGAGAACGTTCACCAAACCATCCTGCCCCTGGCGCCAACACACAACAAGGTTGTGTTAACAACACAAACCAGCATTACTAACACTAATACCCATGCCTGAAGACACAGGGCCTACCTGAGTACAAGCTGGCCCGACAGCCAGCCTTGTACAGCTGAACCTCGATGTGCAGTCATCAAACGAGGAACATCACAGGCCCGTTGTGTCGCCGAAAACATGCGTCGAAGATGCCAGGGGCCAGCAACCTCCGGTAAGCTTCCAACATTATTAATCTTCCTTAATCTTTTCATTCCGCTAGCTCGTATGGTGCACGCATCCAACACGCTGGGACGAAAATAGAGGAAGGGTGTTCCATGACCAGGGTCATGGTTATATGGGCGGTGGCCACCATAAGGGGCGGGGCCCCATACAGGTGGGGTGCATGTGTTTTGGTTCGTGGGAGATACATTAGGTATCACAGGAGATATGAGTATCTCGTAAGGCTCAGAGCGGGACGCGATGCTATACGATATATAACGTAAGTAAAGAATGTTTAGAATTATGAAAAACACAACACAACATATAACATGACACAGCATATAACACAAAACAGCGTATTAAAACACGGCACAACATCACACCATATAACATGACACAGCATATTAAAACACAGCACAACATCACACCATATAACATGACACAGCATATTAAAACACAACATCACACCATATAACATGACACAGCATATTAAAACACAGCACAACATCACACCATATAACATGACACAGCATATTAAAACACAACATCACAACATATAACATGACACAGCATAATAAAACATAACATCACACCATATAACATGACACAGCATATTAAAACACAGCACAACATCACACCATATAACATGACACAGCATAATAAAACACAGCACAACATCACAACATATAACATGACACAGCATATTAAAACAGCACAACATCACACCATATAATATGACACAGCATATTAAAATACAACATCACAACATATAACATGACACAGCATATTAAAACACAACATCACAACATATAACATGGCACAGAATAATAAAACACAGCACAATAACATGACACCATATAACATGACACAGCATATTAAAATACAACATCACAACATATAACATGACACAGAATAATAAAACACAGCACAATAACATGACACCATATAACATGACACAGCATATTAAAACACAACATCACAACCTATAACATGACACAGAATAATAAAACACAGCACAATAACATGACACCATATAACATGACACAGCATATTAAAATACAACATCACAACATATAACATGACACAGCATATTAAAACACAACATCACAACCTATAACATGACACAGAATAATAAAACACAGCACAATAACATGACACCATATAACATGACACATCATATTAAAATACAACATCACAACATATAACATGACACAGCATATTAAAACACAACATCACAACATATAACATGACACAGAATAATAAAACACAGCACAATAACATGACACCATATAACATGACACAGCATATTAAAACACAACA
Source organism: Notolepis coatsorum (assembly GCF_963971535.1). Lineage (NCBI taxonomy): Eukaryota > Metazoa > Chordata > Actinopteri > Aulopiformes > Paralepididae > Notolepis > Notolepis coatsorum. The sequence continues at coordinate 25,531,645 of NC_140173.1, read as the reverse complement.
TCACAACATATAACATGACACAGAATAATAAAACACAGCACAATAACATGACACCATATAACATGACACAGCATATTAAAATACAACATCACAACATATAACATGACACAGCATATTAAAACACAACATCACAACCTATAACATGACACAGAATAATAAAACACAGCACAATAACATGACACCATATAACATGACACAGCATATTAAAATACAACATCACAACATATAACATGACACAGCATATTAAAACACAACATCACAACATATAACATGACACAGAATAATAAAACACAGCACAATAACATGACACCATATAACATGACACAGCATATTAAAACACAACATCACAACATATAACATGACACAGCATATTAAAACACAACATCACAACATATAACATGACACAGAATAATAAAACACAGCACAATAACATGACACCATATAACATGACACAGCATATTAAAACACAACATCACAACATATAACATGACACAGCATATTAAAACACAACATATAACATGACACAGAATAATAAAACACAGCACAATAACATGACACCATATAACATGACACAGCATATTAAAATACAACATCACAACATATAACATGACACAGCATATTAAAACACAACATCACATTAAAATACAACATCACAACATATAACATGACACAGCATATTAAAACACAACATCACAACATATAACATGACACAGAATAATAAAACACAGCACAATAACATGACACCATATAACATGACACAGCATCGTAAAACGCAGTGCAATGCAATGCAATACAATCTGCTTCCCAATTCTAAGTAAAAACCAAAGCCACAGTGTTGAACGAGAGTTTTCATTAATAACCAGGTATTTTCCCCACATCATTAACCCTGAGTTGAGGAGGTAGGGGAGGAGGAGGGAGGGGGGGGGGGGGGTATACAATTCACATCCATCTTATTAAAAGGTTGTTTGGTTGCCCCAGGCGACGAAGCAGCATTTGATATTGTTTTTGAAGATATGAAGCCTTTGATTCTGAAACCTGCGGTAGGCCTGCTGCAACAGCCTGTGAGCTCTAATCTGAGAGGCTTTCAGGAGCTCTCTCATGGGCTTTATTGTGTTTGGCTGTTCGTCTCACGCCCGTGTTTTACCATTATTGTCTAATGACTGATGAAATCCTGCGGTGTGGAGTGTGACATGATGAGACATATGGAGTTACGTGGGATGGCCATGTGTAAGGCAGGTAATGGAAGTCTTCTTACATTTACATTTAGTCACTTAGCTGAATGCTTTTATCCAAAGCGACTTACAAGTTCTGTATGACAAGTCAGCAGGAAGGGCACAACTCTGGCAAGTAAGTAAGTAAGTAAGTAAGTAAGTAAGTAAGTAAGTAAGTAAGTAAGTAAGTAAGTAAATAAGTAAATAAGTAAATAAGTAAATAAGTAAATAAGTAAATAAGTAAATAAGTAAATAAGTAAATAAGTAAGTAAGTAAGTAAGTAAGTAAGTAAGTAAGTAAGTAAGTAAGTAAGTAAGTAAGTAAGTAAGTAAGTAAGTAAGTAAGTAAAAAGTAAGTAAGTAAGTAAGTAAGTAAGTAAGTAAGTAAGTAAGTAAGTAAGTAAGTAAGTAAGTAAGTAAGTAAGTAAGTAAGTAAGTAAGTAAGTAAGTAAGTAAGAAAGATTGTTTGTCAAACAGTGTTGAACTTGGGTACTACAGTCTTGAGTGCATAGTAGTGGAGACATAATATGTGGTGGAAGTGGGTAGATTCCAGGGTAAACCTGAGGAGGAGCGGTTGTGTGTTCTGTGTGATCTGGGAGTGGTGGAGGATGAATATCATTTTGTTTTTTATTGCCCTTTGTACACCACTTTGAGGAGGGCTTTATTTGAAAAAATTCAAATTGTAAACCCAGATTTGTTTTGGCAGTCTGAGAGTTGTATGTTGAGTTGTTTTTTTGTGGAGGACATCTTCGGTTTTGCAGGATTTTTGGAGAAGGCATGGCACTTGAGACAAAACACACTGTATCCTATATAATTGTATTTGAATTCACCTTGTTTTTCTGTTTATTTACATTGAGTATAGCTTGTGTTATATTACGTTTTATTGTATTTTCTTGTATTTTTTTTTATTATGGCCATCTTGGTCTATGTCATTTGTTAAGTAATTGGTAAAGTATATTATTATATACTGATTGTTATGTGTCTTGTAAGCCCATATGGGCTGGGCATACATCTGTATGTAAGACACGAAAATAAAAAATATCAAATCAAATCAAATCAAACTATGCACTCAAGACTGTAGCATTAGCATAGTAGGTAGTAATATAGGCAAGGTAGATGCCTTAGTAGCAAAGTGCATGATACTAGCAGACAGTACGAAGGTTCATTTGTATTTATTATTATAATTTCTTTCCATTTTAGATATTGATTGAAGAAATGTGTTTTTAGTTGACAACGGAAAATTGTGAGTGAAGGCAGAGAATAGCCTGATTAATACAGTCCTAAGGGTGTCTGAGCATGAAGAATACACTCCTAAAGGTGTCTGAGCATGAAGAATACACTCCTAAAGGTGTCTGAGCATGAAGAATACAGTCCTAAAGGTGTCTGAACATGAAGAATACACTCCTAAAGGTGTCTGAGCATGAAGAATACACTCCTAAAGGTGTCTGAACATGAAGAATACACTCCTAAAGGTGTCTGAGCATGAAGAATACAGTCCTAAAGGTGTCTGAGCATGAAGAATACACTCCTAAAGGTATCTGAACATGAAGAATACACTCCTAAAGGTGTCTGAACATGAAGAATACACTCCTAAAGGTGTCTGAGCATGAAGAATACACTCCTAAAGGTATCTGAACATGAAGAATACACTCCTAAAGGTGTCTGAACATGAAGAATACACTCCTAAAGGTATCTGAACATGAAGAATACACTCCTAAAGGTGTCTGAGCATGAAGAATACACTCCTAAAGGTGTCTGAACATGAAGAATACACTCCTAAAGGTGTCTGAACATGAAGAATACACTCCTAACGGTGTCACTCTGAGCATGAAGAATACAGTCCTAAAGGTGTCTGAACATGAAGAATACACTCCTAGAGGTGTCTGAACATGAAGAATACACTCCTAAAGGTGTCTGAACATGAAGAATACAGTCCTAAGGGTGTCTGAACATGAAGAATACACTCCTAAAGGTGTCTGAGCATGAAGAATACACTCCTAAAGGTGTCTGAACATGAAGAATACACTCCTAAAGGTGTCTGAACATGAAGAATACACTCCTAAAGGTGTCTGAACATGAAGAATACACTCCTAAAGGTGTCTGAGCATGAAGAATACACTCCTAAAGGTGTCTGAGCATGAAGAATACAGTCCTAATGGTGTCTGAACATGAAGAATACAGTCCTAAGGGTGTCTGAACATGAAGAATACAGTCCTAAAGGTGTCTGAACATGAAGAATACACTCCTAAAGGTGTCTGAACATGAAGAATACAGTCCTAAAGGTGTCTGAACATGAAGAATACACTCCTAGAGGTGTCTGAGCATGAAGAATACACTCCTAGAGGTGTCTGAACATGAAGAATACACTCCTAGAGGTGTCTGAACATGAAGAATACACTCCTAGAGGTGTCTGAACATGAAGAATACACTCCTAAAGGTATCTGAACATGAAGAATACACTCCTAAAGGTGTCTGAGCATGAAGAATACAGTCCTAAGGGTGTCTGAACATGAAGAATACAGTCCTAAGGGTGTCTGAACATGAAGAATACACTCCTAAAGGTGTCTGAGCATGAAGAATACACTCCTAAAGGTGTCTGAACATGAAGAATACACTCCTAAAGGTGTCTGAACATGAAGAATACACTCCTAAAGGTGTCTGAACATGAAGAATACACTCCTAAAGGTGTCTGAACATGAAGAATACAGTCCTAAAGGTGTCTGAGCATGAAGAATACAGTCCTAAAGGTGTCTGAGCATGAATAATACACTCCTAAAGGTGTCTGAGCATGAAGAATACACTCCTAAAGGTGTCTGAACATGAAGAATACACTCCTAAAGGTGTCTGAACATGAAGAATACACTCCTAAAGGTGTCTGAACATGAAGAATACAGTCCTAAAGGTGTCTGAACATGAAGAATACAGTCCTAAAGGTGTCTGAACATGAAGAATACACTCCTAGAGGTGTCTGAGCATGAAGAATACACTCCTAAAGGTGTCTGAGCATGAAGAATACACTCCTAGAGGTGTCTGAACATGAAGAATACACTCCTAGAGGTGTCTGAACATGAAGAATACACTCCTAGAGGTGTCTGAACATGAAGAATACACTCCTAAAGGTGTCTGAACATGAAGAATACACTCCTAGAGGTGTCTGAGCATGAAGAATACACCTAAAGGTGTCTGAACATGAAGAATACAGTCCTAGAGGTGTCTGAACATGAAGAATACAGTCCTAGAGGTGTCTGAACATGAAGAATACATGCAGGTTGTGGGACCAGTGTGACAGTGTGGGGCAGGGGCCATGATAATTGGTTGGCAGTGCATCAGCACAATGTGTTCTGGAGCCAAGGGCGCTGTCCTGCCTGAGTAATCCAAGTTCAAGTTCAAGTTTTGCTTTATTTGTCACATATAAGGTACATGTAGCTACATTACAGTAGCATGGTCCAGAGTGCCCCACAGCAATTAGTATAAAATGAACATAGGCATAAAATCAGCACACAATTGACAGAAAAAAACATGCATAAATTGCAGACATAAGAATAGGTATAAAAGACAATAAAAGTAGTGCAACGTAAACATGCAGACATAAGAATAGGCGTACAATAAGTACAATAGTACAATGTTGCTCGAAGGCATGTGAAAAAGAGCTTTATTCATCATTTTCACAATAGCTCTCTCACAACATTTTGGGTAACTTTACATCAACAGGTTTTTCATTGTACAGAATCTTTAAATAATATTAAATTATTATTTTGTAATGTGTATATTGTAGGTAACATTGCCATTTAATGATTTCAATCCACTTAATAAGTAAAGTATCATATACTGTAAGTAAGATAATATAGTCAAATGAAAGATCTCCCATCATGAATTCTCTTTGAGAAATCCTTCTGACAAACAGGCTACTGCTGGTAACAATCTGAACGTTTCCACCAACAGCATAGCAAAGAAAACGTGTGAATGAGTGTGAATTTGCAACAGCTGTGACCGCAAATGTTTGTGGCTCAAACAAACAACCGACCAACAGAGCAAACTATAGAGCTGCGTGTTCATTCCTATTCCCTAGGCTGTCTCCTCATGTTCATTCCTATTCCCTAGGCTGTCTCCTCGTGTTCATTCCTATTCCCTAGGCTGTCTCCTCGTGTTCATTCCTATTCCCTAGGTTGTCTCCTCGTGTTCATTCCTATTCCCTAGGCTGTCTTCCTGTGTTCATTCCTATTCCCTAGGCTGTCTCCTCATGTTCATTCCTATTCCCTAGGCTGTCTTCCTGTGTTCATTCCTATTCCCTAGGCTGTCTCCTCTTGTTCATTCCTATTCCCTAGGCTGTCTCCTCGTGTTCATTCCTATTCCCTAGGCTGTCTCCTCGTGTTCATTCCTATTCCCTAGGCTGTCTCCTCGTGTTCATTCCTATTCCCTAGGCTGTCTCCTCGTGTTCGTTCCTATTCCCTAGGCTGTCTCCTCGTGTTCATTCCTATTCCCTAGGCTGTCTCCTCATGTTCATTCCTATTCCCTAGGCTGTCTCCTCATGTTCATTCCTATTCCCTAGGCTGTCTCCTCGTGTTCATTCCTATTCCCTAGGGTGTCTCCTCGTGTTCATTCCTATTCCCTAGGTTGTCTCCTCGTGTTCATTCCTATTCCCTAGGCTGTCTCCTCGTGTTCATTCCTATTCCCTAGGGTGTCTCCTCGTGTTCATTCCTATTCCCTAGGTTGTCTCCTCGTGTTCATTCCTATTCCCTAGGCTGTCTCCTCGTGTTCATTCCTATTCCCTAGGCTGTCTCCTCATGTTCATTCCTATTCCCTAGGCTGTCTCCTCGTGTTCATTCCTATTCCCTAGGCTGTCTCCTCGTGTTCATTCCTATTCCTTAGGCTGTCTCCTCGTGTTCATTCCTATTCCCTAGGCTGTCTCCTCGTGTTCATTCCTATTCCCTAGGCTGTCTCCTCGTGTTCATTCCTATTCCCTAGGCTGTCTCCTCGTGTTCATTCCTATTCCCTAGGCTGTCTCCTCGTGTTCATTCCTATTCCCTAGGCTGTCTCCTCGTGTTCGTTCCTATTCCCTAGGCTGTCTCCTCGTGTTCGTTCCTATTCCTTAGGCTGTCTCCTCATGTGCATTCCTATTCCCTAGGCTGTCTCCTCGTGTTCATTCCTATTCCCTAGGCTGTCTCCTCGTGTTCATTCCTATTCCCTAGGCTGTCTCCTCGTGTTCATTCCTATTTCCTAGGCTGTCTCCTCGTGTTCATTCCTATTCCCTAGGCTGTCTCCTCGTGTTCATTCCTATTCCCTAGGCTGTCTCCTCGTGTTCATTCCTATTCCCTAGGCTGTCTTCTCATGTTCATTCCTATTCCCTAGGCTGTCTCCTCGTGTTCATTCCTATTCCCTAGGCTGTCTCCTCGTGTTCATTCCTATTCCCTAGGCTGTCTCCTTGTGTTCATTCCTATTCCCTAGGCTGTCTCCTCATGTTCATTCCTATTCCCTAGGCTGTCTCTTTGTGTTCATTCCTATTACCTAGGCTGTCTCCTTGTGTTCATTCCTATTCCCTAGGGTGTCTCCTCGTGTTCATTCCTATTCCCTAGGGTGTCTCCTTGTGTTCATTCCTATTCCCTAGGCTGTCTCCTCGTGTTCATTCCTATTCCCTAAGCTGTCTCCTCGTGTTCAATCCTATTCCCTAGGCTGTCTTCCTGTGTTAATTTCTATCGCCTAGGGAGGCTGTCTCCTCATGTTCATTCCTATTCTCTAGGCTGTCTCCTCATCTTCATTCCTATTCCCTAGGTTGTCTTCCTGTGTTCATTTCTATCGCCTAGGCTGTCTCTTTCGAGGTCCTGACTGGTGTGCGGCAGGGGTGCCTGCTCTCACCCCTTCTTTTCCTCCTCTGCATAGACTGGGTGATGAAAGAAACAACCAGCAACAGAAAAACATACAATGGAGCTTGACAGAGCAGCTGGAAGATCTGGATTTCGCTGATGACCTGGCACTACTGGCTCACACACACATCAACAGATGCAGGAATAATCTGGAAAACTGGAAGAAACTGCTGCTCTGCTCGGGCTCAAAATAAACTCATCCAAAACCAAAGTAATGCGTATCAACAGCAAGAACAACACACCCATAACCATGGAACAAAACCCATTAGAGGATGTAGACAGCTTCACATATCTTGGAAGCATAATTTCTGTGGAAGGGGGTACGGAAGACGATGTCCAAGCCAGGATTGGAAAGGAAAGGACAACATTCAACATGCTAAACAACATCTGGAAGGCAAAAAACCTGTCACTCAGTCAAGACCAAGCTACAAATCTTCAACTCAAACGTAAAGACCACTCTACTATATGGCTCAGAATCCTGGAAAACCACCACCACTATTATAATAATAATAATAATGCAGGACCTCTTTAGAGAGAGGTCTTTATTCGGCACACACACACACACACACACACACACACACACACACACACACACACACTGCTCTTAACCCATCTCGTCGTCCTCGCCGACAGGGCGTCGGCGAGGACGCGACAGCGATCTGTTGTGCATGTTTTTCCTTTGGGTTTATCTTATCAGGGGGAAACCCTTGCGAGCACAGGGAGAACATGCAAACTCCACACAGAAAGGCCTGGGAGATCCACACCTGGGTACCTGGCATCGCGGAAACCTGGTCCCCAAGCGGGAATCGAACGCTGGACCTTCTTGCTGTGAGGCGACAGTGTTAACCACTACACCACCGTGCCGCTATACACAATAAGCTGCAGACCTTCACCAAGCGGTGCCTCAGACGCCTCCTGGGAATATACTGGCCCAACACCATCTCTAACGCCAACCTGTGGGAACTCACCAAACAGGACACAATAGAAATTCAAATCCGGAGGAGGAAGTGGAAGTGGATAGGTCACACACTCAGAAGAAATAAATAAATCACAGAGCGGGCGCTGACATGGAACCCACAGGGCAGGAGGAAGAGAGGCAGACCAAAAACCACCTGGAGAAGAACCACAGAACAGGAGATGAAGAAAGAAGGGCTGTCCTGGCAAGATCTGGAGCGGAGGGCACAAGACCGGAGAGGATGGAGGAGCTTCGTCGACGGCCTATGTTCCTTTGGGAATTTAAAGGCCTAAGTAAGTAAGTAAGTAAGTAAGTAAGTAAGTAAGTAAGTAAGTAAGTAAGTAAGTAAGTAAGTAAGTAAGTAAGTAAGTAAGTAAGTAAGTAAGTAAGTAAGTAAGTAAGTAAGTAAGTAAGTAAGTAAGTAAGTAAGTAAGTAAGTAAGTAAGTAAGTAAGTAAGTAAGTAAGTAAGTAAGTAAGTAAGTAAGTAAGTAAGTAAGTAAGTAAGTAAGTAAGTAAGTAAGTAAGTAAGTAAGTAAGTTAGTAAGTAAGTAAGTAAGTAAGTTAGTAAGTAAGTAAGGCTGTCTCCCTGTGTTCATTCCTATTCCCTAGGCTGTCTCCTCATGTTCATTCCTATTCCCTAGGTTGTCTCCTCATGTTCATTCCTATTCCCTAGGCTGTCTCCTCATGTTCATTCCTATTCCTTAGGCTGTCTTCTTGTGCTCGTTCCTATTCCCTAGGCTGTCTCCTCATGTTCATTCCTATTCCCTAGGCTGTCTTCTTGTGCTCGTTCCTATTCCCTAGGCTGTCTCCTCGTGTTCATTCCTATTCCCTAGGCTGTCTCCTCGTGTTCATTCCTATTCCCTAGGCTGTCTCCTCATGTTCATTCCTATTCCCTAGGCTGTCTCCTCATGTTCATTCCTATTCCCTAGGCTGTCTTCTTGTGCTCGTTCCTATTCCCTAGGCTGTCTCCTCATGTTCATTCCTATTCCCTAGGCTGTCTCCTCATGTTCATTCCTATTCCCTAGGCTGTCTCCTCATGTTCATTCCTATTCCCTAGGCTGTCTCCTCATGTTCATTCCTATTCCCTAGGCTGTCTCCTCATGTTCATTCCTATTCCCTAGGCTGTCTCCTCATGTTCATTCCTATTCCCTAGGCTGTCTCCCTGTGTTCACCCCTATCCCTTCCCCGTCCATGTGTGAGTGTACGATAGGTCATGTTAGCACCTAGCGTGTGTTGCTTTCTATGCCCCCCAGTCTGCTTGCATGGTTCACATGGTGCCCCATTAGGGTTTTCTCTGTGAGCCTGAACCCCATTCTAATCAGTCACCAAGCAGAGCTTCATCACACTGTAATTTTGTTTGAGTGCATGTTTAGCCCGTTGTTTGTAGTGAGATGGATCCACCTGGTTACTTGTATATTTTGTCATTTGGGACTTCGAAACTGTGTGTAAAAGTTCCACCATTTTGGTGCTAGCTTGTACCATTTTGGCGCTCCCATTGTCTCTCGCTCAGTGCTGGTAGGTCATGGCAGGGGTGTAGCTCCAGATTCTGGGCCCCATGAAAGAATGTATTTGTAGGCCCCCAGTATATGCGAGCGCGCGAGCGAATTGTTTTGGGCAATTTTTTTATTGATGAAAACGCATAATATGGTTTTTACCTATACATTCGGATCAGCAGTTCAGCACCTGCACTGTTGGTGGGTGAGCCTAGTAAAGGATGTCGCATTGCGTTCATCTTCAATGAATGGACCAATGCAATAGTCTACCAAAGCCCCCCCTCTCTCTCTATATATCTCACTCACACACACACACACACACACACACACACACACACACACACACACACACACACACACACACACACACACACACACACACACACACACACACACACTTCAGAAACAAACATAGTATCAATGAGAGCATCAATAATACACCTGAGTGATGTCTAGTAAAAAAAAATAAAAAAAAAAAAAAAAATTGGGGCCCCCCTCAGTGCTGGGCCCTTGGAATCATCCTAAGCTACCCCCCCCCCCCCCCCCAGCTACGCCCCTGGGTCATGGTACCGTCCCTAAAACAACATCGTTTCCACACTGGCAATTGGCTGCTAGCAAGCGGGGTTGTCTAATAGGAGGTTTCCAACCCTAAATCCTTGTGTGTTTTTTCCATTTGTAATAAAATTAATTCCAAATAAAGATTTACCTATGTTACACCTTCATCGGTTGTCTTGTTGTGTTACTGTATTGGGAAGCTGTGTAGACCTGGTCGATTACTTCGACCTGTGACAATAAGTCAATTAGAAACTAAATCAATCAGGGTTTTGACTTTTAGCTGGAGGAGGTTTCAGTGTGTTACAGCGTGGCCTCAACTCACCCTGAAGTTGTTGAAGTGGTCCCAAGTTTGTCAAAAGTTTGTCACGTGCCGTACAGGGACCAGCAAAGATCAGGAAGGTCGTCCATGTAACGTCGACACAACTTCCATTTTTGATTTTCCATTTGGTATTTTCCATGAAAGAGATAGTGTAAAACTATTTCCCCTATACATAGTGCTTTGTAGATCTATAAATACATGGGTGTCAATCAGGAAATGAAACAGCAGAAGATGGCAGAAGACGGTATGTGCTGTACGTCAGCCTCTGTGTCTTTCTGCTTCTAACTGGGGATTATACGCTGTTCTGTCTGACCAAACCTATCATTAAGCCGGAGGGCACAGCAGTAGCCCTGGCTCCACACGGCACAACCCCAGTGCACATTTTAAACTGTTAATTGTCTGTAAACAGCTACGGTCCAATGATATCAAAATTAAAATCTATTTTCGGTGCCGGTGTAATTTTGGGAAAAACACTGAATTATAGGACACAGCAGGCGAACAGTTCTGTACTGTGAGTCCTGCCAGCATCTGAATTGCCAACTTCCTCTATGGCGGGACTTGCAGTACTGATGACCTTTTGCCCTCATGCTTTGACCTCAGGGACAACACTGAGGTCACTTCATTCTAGGGCTGACCCCGACTAGTCGAATAGTCGACTAATCGATCGAAAGGAGTCGACTGCCAACCTCTAAGTCGAATGCAGAGAGGCACTGAAAGAGGATTTCACCCGTCCAATGAACACACTAGACTAGACAAATATCAAGATGTATCCATCAGTGGACCAATTGCATGCTTTTGCAGAGAACAAGAAGCCTTCAGTCGACTCTTTCAGACATTAAGCACCCCCCACAGCCCAAATGGAATGATTAAAAAAGAAATATATATATATCTACCAGTCGACTATCGGCAAATGTTGGCCAATCAAAGTCGACTATAGAAATCCTTAGTCTGGGGCAGGCAGGCCTACTTCATTCACATGCAAAGTTGCTAAAAAATACCTTAGAATCTGTTCATGTTCTAGTTCACAATAGAAATGGCAGATATATTGCTTTTTACTATCAACCCCTGGCAGATATATTCACAGTAAACCCCTGGCAGGTATATTTACAGTAAACCCCTGGCAGATATATTCACAGTAAACCCCTGGCAGGTATATTTACAGTAAACCCCTGGCAGATATATTTACAGTAAACCCCTGGCAGGTATATTTACAGTAAACCCCTGGCAGGTATATTTACAGTAAACCCCTGGCAGATATATTTACAGTAAACCCATGGCAGATATATTTACAGTAAACCCCTGGCATATATATTCACAGTAAACCCCTGGCAGATATATTTACAGTAAACCCCTGGCAGATATATTCACAGTAAACCCCTGGCAGATATATTTACAGTAAACCCCTGGCAGATATATTTACAGTAAACCCCTGGCAGATATATTTACAGTAAACCCCTGGCAGATATATTTACAGTAAACCCCTGGCAGATATATTCACAGTAAACCCCTGGCAGGTATATTTACAGTAAACCCCTGGCAGGTATATTTACAGTAAACCCCTGGCAGGTATATTTACAGTAAACCCCTGGCAGATATATTCACAGTAAACCCCTGGCAGATATATTTACAGTAAACCCCTGGCAGATATATTCACAGTAAACCCCTGGCAGATATATTCACAGTAAACCCCTGGCAGATATATTTACAGTAAACCCCTGGCAGATATATTTACAGTAGGGCTGTCAGTTTATCGCGTTAATTAGATTAATTAATTACACAGCAAATTATCGCGTTATGAAAATTAACTCAAAATTAATTACAAAAAAAAAGATTTTTTTTTTTTTTTTTTTTAAATAACTTTTTTTTATCTCATTCATTCCATAAGAACGTAGAATACACATTACAGACTTTTTTTTATATGGTCCATTTGCATGTTCTTGGTATCTGATTCTAGGGACATCTATGGATCTCAGGGAATGTATTCCCAGTGTCCGAAATACTGTGTCTGTTACTAGGCTTGAGTAAATTGTAATGAACCAAATGAGAATATCAATAAATTTTTTTTTTATCTTTGACTGTGAATAACACTATGCTCAAATTGACCAGACCTGAAAAATCTAAGCAAATTAATAGATGGAAGATGATTAAACAGAAAGTTTTGTAGATACTGTACTGAATTCTGCCATCCGGACACATGCAATTTGAAATATGATTATAGAATATAGAATATCAGGCATAAAATGGTTATGCGATTAAAATGCGATTAATTAGATTAATTAATTACAAATCCTGTAATTAATTAGATTAATTTTTTTAATCGCCTGACAGCACTAATTTACAGTAAACCCCTGGCAGATATATTTACAGTAAACCCCTGGCAGATATATTTACAGTAAACCCCTGGCAGATATATTCACAGTAAACCCCTGGCAGGTATATTTACAGTAAACCCCTGGCAGGTATATTTACAGTAAACCCCTGGCAGGTATATTTACAGTAAACCCCTGGCAGATATATTCACAGTAAACCCCTGGCAGATATATTTACAGTAAACCCCTGGCAGATATATTCACAGTAAACCCCTGGCAGATATATTCACAGTAAACCCCTGGCAGCAGATACGTGCACACATAGAGCCCAAGGGGTGCTTGAGCACCTGCCCTTTTGAGCCCCATAAAAAAGTGCCCTTTTTGAAAAAAAAAATATATATATATATATATATATATATTTTTTTTACCGTTACGCATATAGACTGCCCTTCCAACTGAAAAATGTCAGGATAGAATAAAAATATTAGGTAAAGAGAGAGATGCCCCATATTCCATTGCAGTTTGCACGGCCTCCTCAGCGTGCCTCTCCGCGGACCTATATTTTATGCATAGCGTGGGTGGTGATGATGATGATGATAGAAACCGCTGTGGCGCATACAGTTGAATGCTGGTATTACACACAATTCAATTAATAATTGCTCTCAATGTGCAGGTTGGCACCTTGCATGGTTGCCTCTGCCATCGGTGTGTGAATGTGTGAGTGAATGCGTAGAAATGTGAGGAACAAATTGTAAAGCGCTTTGGATAAAAGCAGTTCTATAAATGCAGCCATTTACCATTTAAGCTCATCTCTGGGAAACGGCAACTCCGGTTGAACTTTTCTGAAGACCAGCACCAGGCTCTGTAGTATGATAATCAGGCCATGGTGATTCCACCCCTTTCTAACCAACTTGTGTGCTTGATGTTCCTCAGATCTACCATGTGGCTTGATGTTCCTCAGATCTAGCATGTAGCTTGATGTTCCTCAGATCTACCATGTAGCTTGATGTTCCTCAGATCTACCATGTAGCTTGATGTTCCTCAGATCTACCATGTGGCTTGATGTTCCTCAGATCTACCATGTAGCTTGATGTTCCTCAGATCTACCATGTAGCTTGATGTTCCTCAGATCTACCATGTAGCTTGATGTTCCTCAGATCTACCATGTAGCTTGATGTTCCTCAGATCTACTATGTAGCTTGATGTTCCTCAGATCTACCATGTAGCTTGATGTTCCTCAGACCTACCATGTAGCTTGATGTTCCTCAGACCTACCATGTAGCTTGATGTTCCTCAGATCTACTATGTGGCTTGATGTTCCTCAGACCTACTATGTGGCTTGATGTTCCTCAGATCTACCATGTAGCTTGATGTTCCTCAGATCTACCATGTAGCTTGATGTTCCTCAGACCTACCATGTAGCTTGATGAAATGGAGGTTTGGCTTTGCCAGATTAGGTTGGTGACCTAAGTTGGCTGTGTGTAATTGTGTATAACTATCCAGACTATCCAGACTAACTATCCGCGGGGGGCGGGGACGCTCTCTCATTGACGGTACACAGTGTGAGAAGAGCATTTATGCAGGTGAACACCAGGAAGGCTGCTGGCCCAGATGGTATAACAGGACGCATACTTAAGTCCTGTGCCAACCAGCTTGCCCCGGTGTTCACCGCCATATTTAATCAATCCCTGGCGGAGTCAGTGGTCCCTGCCTGCTTCAAGATGTCTACCATCATCCCTGTACCGAAGAAACCCTCCCCAACATGTCCAAATGACTACAGACCGGTGGCACTCACCTCTGTGGTCATGAAATGTTTTGAGAGGCTGGTCAAGGACCACATTTGTGCCTCCCTCCCCAGTGATATGGAC
>NC_140173.1:25484574-25512074 GCF_963971535.1 Notolepis coatsorum | reverse complement strand
AGATAGGCCACTGAACCAGCAGATAAAAGAAAAAGTTAAGAGGCTTTCAATAAAAGAACTATAAAAAGTGCTCAGGATCTTCGCACTAACGTTAAAAGAGTTCAGCTTTCTCAGCAGGTAGATCCTCTGCCACTAGCGGACTGGCCATCGGGAGCACCGGGAGTTTTCCCGGTGGCCTGGCAGACTGGCATGGCCTGGCTGCCATGACAGACCGGAAAATGCTTTTTTTTATTTTGAAATTTGTATTTGTTTGTGCCCGCAGTCAGGCCACTGAACTCCGAAGCAGGCCAGGTCAGCATATACGTGTTTCTATTTGCGTGGAGAGCAGGCAGGAATGAGTTAACTTGTCATTCACAACCCAACCCTGGCCTGCCTGAGTAAAATTCCCAGTAGGAATTATGGTCCCAGTCCGCCACTGTCCTCTGCTGACCTTTTTTGACAATGGACTCTGTATTTAAGTTGAACTTCAGTTTACAATCAAACACAGTTCCCAGGTATTTGTATGATTTCGATTGGTTTAAAAAAAAATCAATTGGTGGGTCCAGTGCTGTGGCCCTGGCTCTACAGCAAACCCAGTTACCTGCTGGCTCAGTGGTTCTGCTGTGGCCCTGGTTATATACAGCAAACCCAGTTACCTGCTGGCTCAGTGGTTCTGCTGTGGCCCTGGTTATATACAGCAAACCCAGTTACCTGCTGGCTCAGTGGTTCTGCTGTGGCCCTGGTTATATACAGCAAACCCAGTTACCTGCTGGCTCAGTGGTTCTGCTGTGGCCCTGGTTATATACAGCAAACCCAGTTACCTGCTGGCTCAGTGGTTCTGCTGTGGCCCTGGTTATATACAGCAAACCCAGTTACCTGCTGGCTCAGTGGTTCTGCTGTGGCCCTGGTTATATACAGCAAACCCAGTTACCTGCTGGCTCAGTGGTTCTGCTGTGGCCCTGGTTATATACAGCAAACCCAGTTACCTGCTGGCTCAGTGGTTCTGCTGTGGCCCTGGTTATATACAGCAAACCCAGTTACCTGCTGGCTCAGTGGTTCTGCTGTGGCCCTGGTTATATACAGCAAACCCAGTTACCTGCTGGCTCAGTGGTTCTCCACCTTGTGTATGTCGAGGAGCTCCAGATTGATACATATTAGGCATTTTGTAAGACTACGATTTCTGTCCTTGTATATGATTAAGTCCAGAGTCCTATAGCTGTCTATACTGTAGAGCAGTATATATATATATATTTTTTTTTGGGGACCCCACACTTAATGTATCGCGTAATTTAATAACGTGGAATTAATGAATATCAAAATAAAAGCACACGTTGTTGAACTTGATCATGCATATTCATTAGACAATTTAATTACAGCACTATGTTATCAATAAAAAAAATCTTTTTTTATCCACTTTTTCTCCCATTTTCTATATTTTCTCCCATCCCAATTTTCGTATCGTCCAATTCAACCCTCCCCTGTCTTTGAACGTTGTTTCTTGCCTCCCACAAGCCGGCTGCAATGTGGACTAAGTCATACATAGCACGAGTCCCCTCCGATACTCGAGGTAACAGCCGTCGCAGCCGCCCTTATAAATACACATTTATAAAACAAGGTATATTTAGCCAAAATATGTTGCCAGAACATTAAAAAATATATATATATTTTTTTACAAAGTTTGGCAATTATTTTGCCAAGTTTGTCACCTACCGGTAGTTTGAGAACCACTGCTGTAGAGGATTGTTCCATGTCAAGGGCCCTCAAATCGGCACCTAAAAGGTCAGGGACCTCCATTTGCTTTGACTCAGGGAGCCCCTATCTGAGAAGATCAGAGGTGCGTTCCTGATTGGCTGACTGGTTGCACTATATTTTAATGACGCCACGTGCAAGCGCGCTCCCACGCTTGCGCATAAATGTTCCCTCGCATACGCACAGACTAAAGACAGTGCCTAATTGCCTCTACGAATGGAATGTAACACATTTCATTCGCAAGTTTTGTGTGAATGTATCGGAGAACGTATTTGAACACACTTGACGACCTGAGCTATTGTTATGCAAAGTAGCCATGTGGGTACTTAGCGAGTTGGCGCATCAGTCGAGTGCAGCGCATTCCTCAGGTTTGGTGTGAACGATGGTCTGACTCAGGCAGAGCACCGTTCACACCAAACCTGTGAATGTGATTGCCATGAATTGTCGTCCAACCCCGTCCCATGAGCCACGCACCTCTGGAGAAGATCATTGTTTTTAGATGTGATTTAGTCCAGAATTCCATCTATAATGTATGTAGATGGTGAGATAACAGTGGAGAGAGAGAAACATATGAGAAGAATAATCATTATTATACATTCTAAACGCCTAGTATAAAATATTAGTGAAATTAAACTAGTACTCATTTCTCTGGGGACGCCCTGGAAACCCCTCAATGACCCCTGGGGGTCCCCCGGACCCCACATAGGGGAACCACTGCTGTAGAAAACAGTGGAGAAAGTGAAACCAATCAAAATAGTCACTCTCGTACACTACATGTTCTCATTGGGCTTCTCCAGAGTCAGACAAGAAGATACACAGTAGATTTAGCAGAGTAAATTTTACTCAAACTGAGTACATTTTACAGTTTTCTGTTTGAGTAAAATGTACTCAGTTTGAGTAAAATGTACTCTGTTTGAGTAAATGTACTCTGTTTGAGTAAAATGTACTCTGCGAAATGTACTGTGTAGATACCGAATTCCTCTCTGTATGTTCAGTAGAAAACTATCCGGCTGCAAGCTAGCCTAGCTTAGCACAAATGAACGGGAGCAGATACGGCCATTCATAAATGTCTACTGAACCCACGGTTCTCTGGAGAAGACGGTAAGAACATTTCCCATGATGTTGGTGTGTTCCTTTAACTTTCCAGTAGAGTTAAGTGAAATTAAACTATATTCTCCATTTTTATGGGGGCCACCTGAAGCCTCCTCAAGGACCCCTGGCCCCACGTCGCAACGGATTGTGGGAGGTGTCCTGGTGGATCACCTGTGATTCTGAGTGATGTCCTGAAACCTCTCCCTTCATGCTGAGAAACCCCGGCCTCTCGCTAAAGAGCCACTAAAGGGTTAAACAGTTACTCCTCTTTGCCTCTGCAGATGTACTGGAGGAATTCACCCAGTCGACTGACTGCAGCTCTGAGTCACACGTGTGTACGTGTGTGTGTGTGTGTGTGTGTGTGAGAGAGAGAGAGAGAGAGAGAGAGAGAGAGAGAGAGAGAGAGAGAGAGAGAGAGAGAGAGAGAGAGAGAGAGAGAGAGAGAGAGAGAGAGAGAGGGAGAGAGGGAGAGAGAGAGAGAGAGAGAGAGAGAGAGAGAGAGAGAGAGAGAGAGAGAGAGAGAGAGAGAGAGAGAGAGGGCTATATAATTATCTGAGCCTGTTTGTGCCAAGCTGTGGAAGGCACAGTACTTTCCATGTCCTGTAAATGAGCGCAGATAACACACATTAACACACACACACACACACAAACACACACACACACACACACACACACACACAGGGAGGATTAACAGAGAAGAAGAGAGAAAGATAGAGGGACCTTGCCTCCGACACAGATACTGAAATAAAGGAGGGACTCTGTTGACGAGAAAGAAAAAACAGATGTTCCAGGAATTAGTTGTTTTGTAAAGAATCTCCAGTAATACTACATGAAGGCATGGATATGCCTTCTCTGAGAGATGAGAAGGAGACACAAATAGCTACCATGACAGAGTTGATTTGAGATGCAGATTAGACACAAGTAGCTCATACGGACACGGTCTGGAGTCTGCCATATTGAAACGCTGCATTTTCATACAAACTAAGACAACTATCGTGAACATGTGTGAATATGTATGTGTGTATTTGACAATGTGTGCAAAGTATGTGTGCTTTACATTAAGTGCAAAAAGGGAGGTGCTGAATAAGTAGTATTGTATCTGGTCGAATAAAATGGCATTATGGAGGACTTGTTTTGTCTACTATTCATCAGGGGTGGCACCAAGTCATTGTTTTGCAAGTCCCGACTCCCAAGTCCAGACGGGCTATTCCCAAGTCAAGTCCCAAATCAAGACCCAAATCGTGGACTTCAGGAAGAGCGGAGCAGGCGGCACGCACACCCCCATCCATATCAACAGGAGGTGTCTTCAGCTTAAAATGAGTCCACATCTCTGAGGACCTCTCTTGGACCCTCGACACCTCGTCACTGGTCAAGACGGCTCACCAGCATCTCTGAGGAGACTGAGGAAAGCCCTCCAATTCTGGGGAACTTCTACCGTTGCGCCATAGAAAGAATGCACACTAACTGCACCACAGACTGGTTTGGCAACTGCTCTGCCTCTGACCGGAAAGATTTGATTTGAAATCTTTATTTCGAACATGTAAATACAAACAAAATAAAACTAAAACAAATAATTAATCTCTAGCAATAAAACAAAACAAAAAAAGATACCTCAAACATAACTCAATTTACATGTTCGAAAAGGAGTAGGAAGAAGTATACACTAATTTAATCCTACCCCTTTTCCACTACTCAAATTGAATGTAATTCCTTACTAATTAAAATCCTTACAAAACAAATATATATATATATATGCAAAACATTAAAAATAATAATATGTAAAACATGAAGAAAATTTTATAAAAATGTAAACCCCCGTGAATGTCAAATCCCTTCCTCATCCCTGTACCTCGTGAAAATAATTTCTTTATAACTCTGTTTGAATTGTCTTATATTTGGACATTGCTTTAGCACAACACTCAGACTGTTTCACAGTTTCACTCCACATATTGAAATGCAATGACTTCTCCTGGTAGTAGACTGAGAACTAGAAAGCACTGCAGAGCGTGTTGAAAACCGTATCACAGGTACACTTGCAATTGAAACTGTCCAGCACAAACGGTGTCTGACGAGGGCATGCAGTATCGCCAAGGACTGTTTGCCCTCCTTCCCTCTGGGAGGCGCTATAGGAATCTTGTTTCATTTAAATTCTTCAATCACACCTTTATCGACAACTGTGATCTAGCAGGAAAATGTGATAATGTTAACCATACATGCTGTCTAGATTACTTGCAACTGAGATAAAGTTAACATCCATTAAGTATTTTTACATAAACTGTTGTGGCTTTATTGTTTTAAAATGTTCCACCAGACCTGACATTGGGTGAGTAACAAAAAAACACGAACACCACACAGCGGTTAAAAATGTGAAAAATCTTTATTTTTATTTGCAGCGCAGAAATATGTCACAATAAAAAAAAGAAGAAATCTTAACTACAATATTTTCAGTGCAAAATAAAAAAGAAATGAAGACACCCATGACAATAACTTGCTACAAATGACTGGGTCTCTTGAGTCCTTGATCAGAACGTTTTGTCTGAATCCCCACGACACATCGGATCTCTGGGTACAGTATTTTCAATAAAGGACAATGCGTGAGTTAACCAGGGGTCGCCCAAATACGCTGCACCCGCTACTATGACGTACAGACTGCCTGTACATGCTGTACTCCACTGTAGTCTACAGCCTCTGTTTCAGCCAGTGTGCTGCTTGCCTTTATATACTATATATATATTAGGGCTGTCCCCAACTAAGGATTTGGATAGTCGACTATGATTGGCCAAAACTTGCCGTTAGTCGAAAAAAAAAAAAGGTATAATATCTTTTTTTTTTTTTTTTTTTTATCATTCCATTTGGGCTGTGGGGGGTGCTTAATGTCTGAAGGAGTCGACTGAAGGCTTCTTGTCTTCTGCAAAATCTTGATATTTGTCTATAGTGTGTTCATTAGATGAGTGAAATCCTCTTTCAGTGCCTCTGTGCCTGTTTTCGTAGGCAGTTAGCCTCTGGTATGCGTGCCATTAGCATTAGCCACGCTTCTAGGCCTCTTTTCTTTTGGAAAGAATGATATAAAAAAATATTATAAATGTTTTGTTTTTTTATTCGACTAAGAGTCGACTATGGCTATGGCTATGACTATGGCTCCTTTCGACCGATTAGTCGACTAATCGACTAATAGGGGTCAGCCCTAATATATATATACTGCATTTCACTGGTGCCTGTGTTGTGCTGTCATGAATAGTGAGTTGTTTAACTGAAGCATGCTAGCATTACATTATGTACCTTTTTTCCTGTGGTCGATTAGTACTTTATTTACATATCTTAAGCGAGATGGGGCTGTGTGGGTAATACATGAGTCCAAGGACCCCCATCTGAGAAGATGTTTGTTGTTAGATATGATCATGTCCACTGTCTATACTGTAGGTGAGGAGATACCAGAGGAGAAAGTGAAACCTATACTGTATGGTCACAATATTCACTCTTATATATTCTCTCACCTCTAGTGAATTAAATAGTGAAGTTAAAAACAATTCCCCTATTTTTCTGGGACCCCCTCAAGGACACCTGTGGGTCCCCGGGCCCCATGTTGAGAACCACTGGCCTATGGGGGTACCCAGTCAAATTTGGTACCTCTGCATAAAGAAATAAAATCTGGCAACCTCTGCCTCAGAGCTACTCAAAGCTTGGCGTGGTGAGGGTGAGGTATTCCCTTGCCAGCACTAGAACCGAAGTAGAGACTTTTAAACACAACACTTCCTCTTTCTCTCCCCAGGGAAGTGAGTGGTTCTGCATGCTCTCGAAGGAACAGGTCATACTCTAGCCCCCAGGATGAAGGAACAGGTAATACTCTACCCCCCAGGATGAAGGAACAGGTCATACTTTAGCCCCCAGGATGAAGGAACAGGTAATACTCTACCCCCCAGGATGAAGGAACAGATCATACTCTAGCCCCCAGGATGAAGGAACAGGTCATACTCTACCCCCCAGGATGAAGGAACAGGTCATACTCTAGCCCCCAGGATGAAGGAACAGGTCATACTCTACCCCCCAGGACGAAGGAACAGATCATACTCTAGCCCCCAGGATGAAGGAACAGGTCATACTCTACCCCCCAGGATGAAGGAACAGGTCATACTCTAGCCCCCAGGATGAAGGAACAGGTCATACTCTACCCCCCAGGATGAAGGAACAGATCATACTCTACCCCCCAGGATGAAGGAACAGGTCATACTCTACCCCCCAGGATGAAGGAACAGATCATACTCTCCCCCCCAGGATGAAGGAACAGATCATACTCTACCCCCCAGGACGAAGGAACAGGTCATACTCTACCCCCCAGGATGAAGGAACAGGTCATACTCTACCCCCCAGGACGAAGGAACAGGTCATACTCTACCCCCCAGGATGAAGGAACAGATCATACTCTAGCCCCCAGGACGAAGGAACAGATCATACTCTCCCCCCCAGGATGAAGGAACAGATCATACTCTACCCCCCAGGATGAAGGAACAGGTCATACTCTACCCCCCAGGATGAAGGAACAGGTCATACTCTAGCCCCAGGACGAAGGAAGGAATCATACTAACACTCAATGAATTGATGTCATGATATGAGAAATGATTGATGTAGATAGGTTTCTGTTAATGCTTTAATTTATTATTACCGTTATTTAGGTGCACTTTACTGCTGTGTTCACTCCCTTTCTTTCTTGGTCGGATAGAAATATCTTACAGCCTTATCTGAATCTAAAACCCTCCATTGAGACCGGTAACAAAAATGCAATTATTTTACGTGGCATTACTTTTTCCCCTTCCTATTTTCACCCTTGTGTTTCATTAGTTGTTATTTTTCCATACTCATTTTACAATCCAGAATGTCGAACGAATCCAAACTATTTCATAAACTACAACTTTTGTTGTTGAAGCACGGACAACCCTTCTACTAGAAACTCAAAGCCAGTAAGTTGCAAGAACTTCAACTGCCTTCGTGTAAAGGTGCCCCAGTAGTGCTGTCGAGTGCGGTCTGCGAAATGACAGAGTGACGGCCCCGGCAGACCAGCCACGCACACAGGCACTCGCGGGATCGCGCGCGTGGCCTGGCACACCGAGTCCGACTTCAGAGCGGGCGAAAGTGCACGGAGGAAGGCACGTTTACATTGGAACAGCTGTAAATGCCTAGTCTATATGCGAAGTCAGTCCCTGTTTGAAGATTTTTGAAAGATTTCCAGTTCCAGTGTTCTATTGTCCATTTTGCATGTATAACCAGTTATTATATAATTAATTTGAATGTTAGAATTCATTTTAGAATGATGATCAGTGTGACTGTACTCCTGAAAAAGTATAGTAATATGGTTTATTTGTATTGGGAAAGATACACACATTAGCTGGTTGAACAACATCTATATGTGTGGTAATAATGCAGATATTGAGTGTATTTCTGTGAAAATGCGCGTGGCGCACGCCTCTGATACCAACTGAATCGAAAACGATCGCTTCCGCCCCGCGAGTCGCGCGCCCGCTTGCGGCCGGTGGGCACAGCTACGTCCGTTAACATGGGAGTGAAAGTGAACCGCTGGTCGCCCGCCCGCCCGCCCGCCTGCTGAAAGTTGCGGCTAGTGTGCCGGGCCGTCAGGGGCAGAATACATTTTAAACAGAGAAACACAAGTTGGAGTAAAACACAGACAGTGACAACGTGCAAAACATGAACATTGTTATTCTATTTTTAACCACTTAAATTCATAGGACAATATATTTCAGGTTAAACCTTGTGTTTGATTTGATCTTAAAAGTGCTCAGTTGCATTTTCAGCATAGGCTTTTATGCGCTCGTTAATACCGTAAATACATGTGATTTCATGGACGTTTGTTGAGACGGGGGCGGACTTGCACCTATACCAGAGCTGCTGACAGATTTAGGCATTTGTACATTTGGGTTGCTGCCATGTTAGAGCTCCTTCTCCATGCGTGTAGCAGCTAATAACATGTGATGCTGTTCCAGCTGACCTTTATCTTCATGTTTAGAATGTCCAGTATGTCAATTGCGACATATTTGCAGCCAACATGGTGCATATAAAACAAGGGGACTCCCTAAAACCCAGGCATCTCATGTATAGACCCGCCCCTACCTCAACCCTAACCTTAACCCCATTGGACCTCATGTTCCCCAACTGAACCGCCCATTGGCGCATGACACAATACACGAGACACCTGTTCTTAGTTTTTTTTTGTGAATCCCATAAAACAAGCTGGCCAGACACTTTCTATATCACTGGTGGCCATATTCAAACTCATTAACTCTCAACTGTCAAAATAACTGTTTTTGGATGTGTGTGAGATTATGTGCAAAATAAATCAGCATTATTTTTTGGTGAAGTATCCCTTTAACACAAATCTCTTTGAAAGGGAGTGCAGAGCGCTTAAGAATGGCAACTATATCTTTTTTTCCTGCATACAAATTGGATGCATTTCACTTTTCTGCTTACAGCTCATGCTGACAATAGTGAAGCAGACCACTTTGTTTGTGCTGTTTGTTTCAGCGTTAACCCTTTCACTGTGACAATACAGAAGGTTAGCCCTTTACTATCACACAACCGACGGTGATGCTCCATCATTAGCAAGCCAGTCAGCATGGGGCTCCCTATTGACAAATCCCTGTTTTCCCGCCAATGTTCTGACGGCTTTGGACGTCTTCCAGAAAAGATTCTATGAGTGTTTATTAATGGCCTGGCAGCAGCGAGCAGACATGGCTAGGTCAGAACCATAACGGGAGAAGAAGGCCTTGTCAACAATACTACGTCTGGCAGAACTATGGTTCCAGGCTAACATTAGACAAATGTTTCCTAGAAACTATGGGGCCCGGGACCCAAATGAGGTTGCAGACCCGTTCCTCGTGGTTCATCGCATGAAAACCTAGCCTATAGAGGGTTGAGGTACCTGGATATTTTAAATCGATTTGCATGGAATGGAAAAAAACTGCTCCGTCATGGATTCAAGCGGCAGCTACAGCGGAGCTGCTGCCGTGCTCTCAGTAGAGGAGCTAGCTAGCTAGCTGCTGCTGTGTTCTCAGTAGAGGAGCTAACTAGCTAGCTGCTGCCGTGCTCTCAGTAGAGGAGCTAGCTAGCTAGCTGCTGCCGTGCTCTCAGTAGAGGAGCTAGCTAGCTAGCTAGCTGCTGCCGTGTTCTCAGTAGAGGAGCTAGCTAGCTAGCTGCTGCCGTGCTCTCAGTAGAGGAGCTAGCTAGCTAGCTGCTGCCATGTTCTCAGTAGAGGAGCTAGCTAGCTAGCTGCTGCCGTGCTCTCAGTAGAGGAGCTAGCTAGCTAGCTGCTGCCGTGCTCTCAGTAGAGGAGCTAGCTAGTCCCAGAAGCGGCGCTGCACACAACAAGTACACTGACACTCCGACCTTATTGTTGCACCTTGCAAACTAGAGTGTACAGGTGGCAGCGGGAAGTGGTGCGACCGCAGCCTCTATTTTCAAAACACCAGCGCCCGACAGAACCAGTGGAACTAACAAAACTCAGATGGCATGAAAGCATCGCTGCTTACATGGTGTTTCCAGTTTCTACGTCAACTACATCTCACTGCCCATACACATCATATCTGTGCAATAATCATCTCTCTATATTCATATTGGTATGTTATATTCATGTTGATATATTATATTGAAATTGTACAACATATTGATTTTTTTTTATATATATATCTGTCTATGCACTGTTCTATACTGACCTGCACTTTTAATAACTTTTAGCAATGACATGTGTATTGTGAGGAACGAATGGGTACTGTGTGAGTGATATGTGTAGTATGGAGTGAATGATATGTGTAGTATGGAGTGAATGATAGGTGTAGTATGGAGTGAATGATATGTGTAGTATGGAGTGAATGATATGTGTAGTATGGAGTGAATGATATGTGTAGTATGGAGTGAATGATATGTGTAGTATGGAGTGAATGATATGTGTAGTATGGAGTGAATGATATGTGTAGTATGGAGTGAATGATATGTGTAGTATGGAGTGAATGATATGTGTAGTATGGAGTGAATGATATGTGTAGTATGGAGTGAATGATAGGTGTAGTATGGAGTGAATGATAGGTGTAGTATGGAGTGAATGATATGTGTAGTATGGAGTGAATGATATGTGTAGTATGGAGTGAATGATAGGTGTAGTATGGAGTGAATGATGTGTGTAGTATGGAGTGAATGATATGTGTAGTATGGAGTGAATGATAGGTGTAGTATGGAGTGAATGATATGTGTAGTATGGAGTGAATGATATGTGTAGTATGGAGTGAATGATAGGTGTAGTATGGAGTGAATGATATGTGTAGTATGGAGTGAATGATAGGTGTAGTATGGAGTGAATGATATGTGTAGTATGGAGTGAATGATAGGTGTAGTATGGAGTGAATGATAGGTGTAGTATGGAGTGAATGATATGGCGGGATGAATATGGATTGTAGTTCATTATGTCTATTGTTGTTTTTAACTGCATTGGTCAGGAGTATAGCACTGCTAATTTCTTTGTATCATGTTAAATGACAACAAAGCTTTCTATCTATCTCTCTCTCTCTCTCACATTTGGGTTCTATGCTGAATAACTTTGAAAATCCTCGGGGTAGATGCTAATGCCTAATGAGGACTGCATGTAACTAAACTACACTAACTAAACTAAAATGGGGTTAGATATATCGTAGAATGATTTGAAATTTGTTTTCTTTTGCCATTTTTAAATGAAATAGTTTTAAACTACTGGGAGAATACAGGAATAGATCATAATAAAGGCAGACTATACCTTTTGGCACTTGTTTTGCTTTCAAAGATCATTCTGTTATCAATTAGCCTAATGATATAGCTGATAACACTGATTATGACCCTATAACTATATATAACTAACCCAATACTTAGGCTACGTTCACACTGCAAGTCTTAGCGCTAAATTCTGATTTATTTATCCGATCTTTTTTGTTTGGATGTTCACATAATTTTTTTAATGTGGCCAATATCAGATTCCAGCGTGAACTGGACACATGCTCCTGAACTGACTCGCATGCGCAAATTAACAATAAAGAAAGAAAGAAGATGGACGTACATTTTTTTTGACAAATTAATGTCAATCTAGAGTGACGTGAAAGTCGCATGAAAGTCACATAACTGTTGAGACTGAGGTCGCGTTGCAAAACGTCAGACCGGTATCTTATTTAGGACCACATTGTGAAAGTGGCCCAAATCAGAATTGAAAAGCTCTGATTCCATGTGATTTGTGTGCTGTTCACATGGTTATGAAAGAATCGGATGAAAGAGAAAAAGCCCTATAACTCGTGTTAGTTAGAGGAGATATGTGTACATATGCAGGCTATAGAAATAGTTTTGAGAAGATGTGATGGGCATTCCTTTTTTCCCAGCACTGAGGCTGCTGGCACCCATTCAGAAACCCTAAACATAGAAAAAGGCACTATTGGATTTCATCCAAAAGCCCCACACAGTATAAGCAAAAGAGGTCAGATTTAGTATGATATCCCTGCTCATCAGACTGTTTGTCTATAAGATACAGGAGGTAAACCACTGCCCACTGAAGAAAATCTAAAAAGAAAAACGTCTGCACATTTTGATCATTTTAAAACAGTGATTTTAGTGGTCAGGAACAAGAAAAAAAGACATATGGTTTTTCTAACAGATGAGCAGGAAGGTATAATAAAACCCTGTTGGTTACAGTAGTAATATATAGAGACATTTCATCAGACACTCATCTGAAGCCACTGGCCACTAAATATGAACAGATAAAAAGTCAGATAAGGACTTGACAGACAGGCAGAGGAACAGACCTTATGCCTCAAAACCCTGCGATATTTGCATATTGAACTATATAGTTGCATATTGATCGTACTGTAATGGTGATACAGTTGACTTCAGGTTGCCAGGGAGATGGGTCATAGGTGGGTGGGGCTGGAGATAATTGGGATATGTAGATTATGATGGCAGGTCGACTCTAGTCTTTTGTAGGGGTGCGCGGTGGCGGCGTTAATCAATGTGGGAGTCATATATCCACCGTTCAACCATCAGCACTAGTGATTCAAACACGGAAAGCTTCCCAAGCCAAGCCAAGCTAAGAGGCACTTTCTGTGTGTCAATAAGTCCTTAACGTCGACTGACGTCGTTCAGTGAGAATCGTTTAGTTATTTTGGGTTATCGGCTGCGTGGGAGTTTTGGGTGAGAGGCACCGCGAACACTGCGACAGTAACGGGAACAGAGTGGCTAGAGAACACCACCT
This sequence comes from Notolepis coatsorum, assembly GCF_963971535.1. Taxonomy (NCBI): domain Eukaryota; kingdom Metazoa; phylum Chordata; class Actinopteri; order Aulopiformes; family Paralepididae; genus Notolepis; species Notolepis coatsorum. Next base: position 25,498,990 of record NC_140173.1, on the reverse strand, counting down.
CCCGTCAACGGCCTTCTTCTATCCACTCTAACCCTAGTGAGCCACCCTGGTACAAACTCACACATAGCCCCACCAACAGCATTTAAACCTTACAAACTAAAGTACAAAATGAAAACAGGAAAATAAATAGAAAAGGAGAAAACACCAAAAATAAAGAGGAAAAAAATTAAACAATAAGCGAAACTATACAAGGCACGTTGCATTCCCACAGAGCTTCATCCTCCGGGTGTGATGTCATGGGGGACGCCATCGTCCCTGTGATGTCATGGGGGACGCCATCGTCCCTGTGATGTCATGGGGGACACCATCGTCCCTGTGATGTCATGGGGACACCTCCATCGTCCCTGTGATGTCATGGGGGACACCATCGTCCCTGTGATGTCATGGGGGACACCATCGTCCCTGTGATGTCATGGGGGACACCATCATCCCTGTGATGTCATGGGGGACACCATCGTCCCTGTGATGTCATGGGGGACACCATCGTCCCTGTGATGTCATGGGGGACACCATCGTCCCTGTGATGTCATGGGGGACACCATCGTCCCTGTGATGTCATGGGGGACACCATCGTCGCTGCAAAAAGGAACGGAATGCGCCGTTCCCACATTCCGCCTCATCTTTGGTGTTTTTGGTCAAGGCTCAGAATACGCACAGGAAAAACAGGGGTGCAAAAGAAAACGAATCCAAGCGTCACAGAACTCCAAAAGTGAATCGACTGTATTCCTGAATGATCAAGTCCCAAAAATAGGGATATTTTTCGAATGTACAAAATCCAAAAACGCACGTTCCCCACCCGATTCTGGAAAGTCTGAGGGAAATTAGGTCCTCGGAAACCAAAAGAAAACTCAAGGCATGATAGGTCCACAGGTAGTGACAAAAAAAATTCAAAAGACGAGTCAATCAGAGTTGTAATTGTGGATATTTACAAACGGCATTTCCACGGGTTCATTTAAAAAGTACTTCTCCCAGATGCTACGGTCTACTGGGTTTCCCACAGGCTCGCCCTGCGATTGGTCACGGCGGCTGTCCGTCTATCCCCTGCAAGTATAACACCCGGCCGACCAGAAGCAGCAGGAGGCTCATGCAGATCAGGAAGGCGGGCTCTCGGTGGATGTTGGGCGGAGGGGTGTCGGGTGGCGCCTGTCCACCCGCCTGCTGCTGTGAGGGACACAGAGGACAGAAATATGACTTATTTGAAATTATAATGACACACGTAGTGATTATAATGACACACACAGTGATTATAATGACAGACAGTGATTGTAATGACATAGACAGTGATTGTAATACACACAGCGGGTGGTTTGTATGATTTCAGAAGATACTGGTTGGAAGATAGATAAGGATGTTTCCTCTCCTCGTTTTACTGCTAAGCTCTGTGGTTAACAGCGGCTACAGTGTTGTAAACACACACAACTGCATGTCTAACCCCTTACCCTAGCCTTAACCATAACAACTACATGTCTTCTATTCATTTTTATTATTATTATTATTATTATTATTATTATTATTATTATTATTATTATTATTATTATTATTATTATTATTATTATTATTATTATTATTATTATTATTATTATTATTATTATTATTATTATTATTATTATTATTATTATTATTATTATTATTATTATTATTATCCTTAACCCCTTACCCTAGCCTTAACCATAACTACTACATGAATGAAGAATTTTATTTGTATAGCGCTTTTCCAAACAAAGTTACAAAGTGCTTTACAGACATGTTAAAAACAGCAAACAGCAAACATCAGCAAAGGCGAAAAGATTCAATAGAAAATAAAACAAGAGAAAAAGAGACAAAAACATTTCAAACAGTATTTGTAGTCAGATTGATAAAACAGTTTAAGCAATCAGAGCTGACCTAAACCCATAACCTTAGGAAAAACGTTTAATATACAGATGTGTTTTATAAAGTGACTTAACCCTTTCACTACCACATTAACCGTCTGTAGTGTGGTTGTGAAACGGTTAGCCCTTTGTCGTGTGGCAGTGAACGGGTTAACCTTCTGTATTGTCACAGTGAAAGGGTTAACCCTTTGGTAGTGTGGATGTGAAAGGGTTAAAAGAGGACACTGACTCTGCTAGCCTAAGATCCAGGGGCAAGGCGTTCCAAAGCATCGGTGCCAGTAATGGTTTTATATAGTTCTATGGTTGTGTTAAGCTACAGTAATGGTTTTATATAGTTCTATGGTTGTGTTAAGCTACAGTAATGGTTTTATATAGTTCTATGGTTGTGTTAAGCTACAGTAATGGTTTTATATAGTTCTATGGTTGTGTTAAGCTACAGTAATGGTTTTATATAGTTCTATGGTCTAGGGTTAGGGTTAATGTTAGTGAACAGGAGGAGCACTAGATAATCTGAAATAAACATTAGGGACATTAACACATTGGGTGCCAACAACGAGATTTCTCGTTATTTCTCGCCATGAGTTGGTTGCCAATAACGAGATTTCTCGTTATTTAATCGTTATTTATTTTATTAGCGATATCCATTAATTTTTCATCCATCCAGCCTGACGTTATCATTGGGAATGGCTCTGAGCTCGAAAATGGCAAATCCCTATCGTCTCCCGGATGGTAATGCACATCATTGGATTGGATTGAGTGGCCATGTGCATCAGAGAAAAACTCCGGTCCAAGGTTTCCCCATCTCTGGCAAGCAGTGTCTGTTACCACATTCACTGGGGAGGCTCGGAGCAGCTTTCGATTATGCGTTTCGGACTATAACGTTGGATCAATAAACGCGATCAATATTTGGAATGGCGATCAGGAATTGGATTCATCTTTTTGCAGAACATCTGATCTGAGGTAAGGACTCTATGTTACCAGTTTTGGGTTAATCAGAGTTTTTTTTCACAGCATTCACAACGTGTGTGTGTGTGTGTGTGGCGTTAGGCGCTGAGCGCGGCACGAATAAATTATTTTTCAGCCCGCTTTTGTATCGTGCATAAGAACACAAATACTCTCGATAATCTAGCATTTATTTGAAAACGATTCATAAATCAGCCGGAAAATGACAATGTGTTTTGTGTATTCCAGTAAATGGCTATTATCGCAGAATCTTTTTTTCTTTCTAGAAATCTCCAAAACTATACTCGTATTCAAAACGGTATAAAACGGAAATGTACTGATGAAAAAACAATCCGTTTCATACATGTTGACTGCAAGCAAGTCATTGATAAGCGACGGGTGTATTAGACACATAGCCATAATTTAAGATATCGTTTAATCGCTCGCAAAATGTGCTCGTCCTCCCATCGATTAACGTGCTGGCATCCAAGCGATAATTCATCATATCCGGCCGGCACACAATGTGTTAATGAAGTGTAGTTAGAACTGCTTAGCACTCAGCCACTAGATTATGTCACTACTTTTGGCAACAGTGTATGTCTCTCCGTCCCTCCCTCCCTCCCTCCCTCCCTCCCTCCCTCCCTCCCTCCCTCCCTCCCTCCCTCCCTCCCTCCCTCCCTCCCTCCCTCCCTCGCTCCCTCCCCCCTCCCCCTCCTTCCTCTCCTTCGCCCCTCCCACAGCCCAGACAATCACCCCAGCGCGCTTGGCAGGGTTGGAGCAGGTGGTTTTGTTGGCCCTATCAGTGATGGCCCCCAGCGCTCTGGCCCTCTAGCACTCTGGCCCTCTATCACTCTGGCCCCTAGCACTCTGGCCCCTAGCACTCTGGCCCCCAGCGCTCTGGCCCTCTAGCACTCTGGCCCTCTATCACTCTGGCCCTCTATCACTCTGGCCCCTAGCACTCTGGCCCCTAGCACTCTGGCCCCCAGCACTCTGGCCCCCAGCGCTCTGGCCCTCTAGCACTCTGGCCCTCTATCACTCTGGCCCTCTATCACTCTGGCCCCTAGCACTCTGGCCCCTAGCACTCTGGCCCCCAGCACTCTGGCCCCCAGCGCTCTGGCCCTCTAGCACTCTGGCCCTCTATCACTCTGGCCCCCAGCACTCTGGCCCTCTAGCACTCTGGCCCCCAGCGCTCTGGCCCTCTAGCACTCTGGCCCTCTATCACTCTGGCCCCCAGCACTCTGGCCCTCTAGCACTCTGGCCCTCTAGCACTCTGGCCCTCTAGCACTCTGGCCCCTAGCACTCTGGCCCTCTAGCACTCTGGCCCTCTAGCACTCTGGCCCCCAGCACTCTGGCCCTCTAGCACTCTGGCCCTCTAGCACTCTGGCCCCTAGCACTCTGGCCCTCTAGCACTCTGGCCCTCTAGCACTCTGGCCCTCTAGCACTCTGGCCCTCTAGCACTCTGGCCCCTAGCACTCTGGCCCTCTAGCACTCTGGCCCTCTATCACTCTGGCCCCCAGCACTCTGGCCCTCTAGCACTCTGGCCCTCTAGCACTCTGGCCCTCTAGCACTCTGGCCCTCTAGCACTCTGGCCCCCAGCACTCTGGCCCTCTAGCACTCTGGCCCTCTAGCACTCTGGCCCTCTAGCACTCTGGCCCTCTAGCACTCTGGCCCTCTATCACTCTGGCCCCCAGCACTCTGGCCCCTAGCACTCTGGCCCTCTAGCGCTCTGGCCCTCTATCACTCTGGCCCCCAGCACTCTGGCCCTCTAGCACTCTGGCCCCTAGCACTCTGGCCCTCTAGCGCTCTGGCCCTCTATCACTCTGGCCCCCAGCACTCTGGCCCCTAGCACTCTGGCCCTCTAGCACTCTGGCCCTCTATCACTCTGGCCCCCAGCACTCTGGCCCCTAGCACTCTGGCCCTCTAGCGCTCTGGCCCCCAGCACTCTGGCCCTCTATCACTCTGGCCCTCTAGCACTCTGGCCTCTAGCACTCTGGCCCTCTAGCACTCTGGCCCTCTAGCACTCTGGCCTCTAGCACTCTGGCCCTCTAGCACTCTGGCCCTCTAGCACTCTGGCCTCTAGCACTCTGGCCCTCTAGCACTCTGGCCCTCTAGCACTCTGGCCTCTAGCACTCTGGCCCTCTAGCACTCTGGCCCTCTAGCACTCTGGCCCTCTATCACTCTGGCCCTCTAGCACTCTGGCCCTCTAGCACTCTGGCCCTCTAGCACTCTGGCCCTCTAGCACTCTGGCCCCCAGCACTCTGGCCCTCTAGCACTCTGGCCCTCTAGCACTCTGGCCCTCTATCACTCTGGCCCCCAGCGCTCTGGCCCTCTAGCACTCTGGCCCTCTAGCACTCTGGCCCTCTATCACTCTGGCCCCCAGCGCTCTGGCCCTCTAGCACTCTGGCCCTCTATCACTCTGCCCCCCCAGCACTCTGGCCCGCAGCACTCTGGCCCTCTAGCACTCTGGCCCTCTATCACTCTGGCCCTCTAGCACTCTGGCCCCCAGCGCTCTGGCCCTCTAGCACTCTGTAACCCACAGTGAAAGGGTTAAATAGAGAGAAAAAAAACATCAAAATAGATATATCAATGAACGGAAAACCTATGTATTGGGAATGAGGAGTGGTTAGACGGGTATGCAGGAGAAAATAGACTTGAAGCAAAGCGAACTGAGCAGGTGGGAGAGTGGCACGCATTGGTGTGACCGGATGGAGACAGCAGAGGAAAGGAGAGCGTTTCCCTTCATAGAGACAGAGATCTTTATGCTCCATGTGTACATATCTACTGTCTTATTTTGGAATGAAACTCGGGGAAAGACTGCTCTGAAAAACAGGATCTTTATGGACGACAGTGAGAGGGATATCAAAGCTGTGTGGTTTTATTCAATAAACGAGCCAAAAACCACAGTAACCCTGAGTCACAGTAAGAGTGTGAGGAGGAAGCAGGTGAGGGGGGAGGGGGGGCAGAACATTTAACCCTTCGTTCACTTAAGAGACTACATCTGGGATTCTTCTTTCTTTTTTTTTTACAAAATCTCAGTGGAGATTCTGAGCACAGCTGCATCGTTGGCCAGAGAAATAAAGCTGATTCGCTATGTCCGTCATCTCACACACATCAAGTTTCAAGTTTCAAGTTTCTTTAATAGTTGTCATACAGAAGTACAGAATACTTTTGTACAAAATGCTTCTTACTGTTGCGCTCCAGAGACTGTGCATGACAAGGTAAGTATGAAATAAAAACATAGTAAAAATTAGAAGTAAAAAAAGAGGTCACAGTGTTCAGTTTAGACATATGTACAATGTTCGTAGACGTAGTTACCATACAATATACAATACTGTGCAGTGTACTAATATACAATACTATATAGTGCAAGGCATAAATGGACGAGGTGCAGTTTAGGTACAATTCACAGTAGGTGTACGAGTTGTAGTGCAAATCCTTTATCAATAAATATAAAGTGTAAGTGTGTTTGTGTGATCTAAAGTGTGGAGAGTGGGTGCTGCAGTGTGTTGTTGTTTGAGTGAGTGTGTGCGTGTGGGTGTGTGTGCTGTGTGCATTTGATGGTTGTTGCATAGTGATTATTGTTCGTTTAGCGATTATTGTTCGTTTAGCAGCCTGATGGCCTGGGGATAGAAGCTCCTTCTGAGTCTTTCTGTGCTCGCCATAAGACTCCGGTATCGCTTGCCTGACGGCAGCAGTTCAAAGAGGCAGTTGTTCGGGTGGCTCGAGTCCTTAATAATTCTCTTAGCCTTCCCCTTGCACCGCTTGTTGTAAATGTTCTGGAGGGTGGGAAGCCCCCCTCTAATTGTGCGTTCGGCTGAACGTGTCACTCTTTGTAGTCTGCTACGGTCTTGTGCAGTGCTATTCCCAAACCAGGAGGTGATGTTGCCGGTCAGGATGCTCTCTATTGTACATGAGTAGAAGTTCCTAAGGATCTTCTGACTGACTTGGAACTTCCTTAGGCGCCTGAGGAAGTAGAGGCGTTGTCGTGCCTTCTTCACAACACTGTCAATGTGTGTGGTCCATGTCAAGTCCTCGGATATGTGGGCTCCGAGGTACTTGAAACTGTTCACTCTCTCAACTGGTGGTCACAAAACGACCAACTGTCTCGTCCAAATTCAATTGGTTTCAGAGGTTATTGCGTTCAAGAGTTGGAACGTGTGATGTGATTACGGTGTTGTACATTGCAGGAAGTATTGAATACAGCTCAGTGAACTGATGAAAATGATCGATACAGTGTCGCCACGCAAAGTATCGCGATACTACTACGTATCGATTTTTTTCTCCACCCCTAATAGTTTGTAAGGTTTATTGTCCAAAGAAATGATGGTTGAGAACAGAACAGTTTGCGTCTTCAGTGAAAAAACATTCTCTCTCAGCAGGTGCATAATACTTGTCCAATCAGTGCCTAGTGAACGTATTGTAGCGATCCATCATGCAGTAATGTCAGGAAAAATTAGGAGAGGTTGTATTCGTATATGGTGGTTTAATTCCAGCTCAATATGGGTTTTACAGGTTAATAGTTCCCTCGTAATGCACAACACAGCTACCTGCTAATATGCTCGCTTCACGACAACCTAACATCCGGTCCCGGCGGTCCGTCCTCCTATATCTCCCGGGGGACGACACATATAGCTATAGTGGGGGGCCAGGCAATTGTCGCCAGGCGACGTCGCTCGCTCGCCGTGTGCGGACCACTTTACACACACACTGCTGCTACTTACACTGTAGAATCATTATTTTTTATTTGTTTTAATGTATCCACAGTTTTTTACCTTGTATTGTATAGTTTGTATAGACTGTTGTATATTGTTGTCTACAAATCTACTACAGTTGAGGAGCATCTCACTACCTATACTCGCTACCTATATAGATATTAGTTTGTATTGTGTGTTAGACTCTCCAGAACAGACAGACAGAGTGCAGGGTGTGGGAGTGATAGCAGCCAGCAGCACGAGGTCATCGGCCGAGGTGCTCTTGCATCAACAAAGATAGCTGGTCGGCTAGGGAGGGGAGAAGCCGTTGCTATGCTGATGAGATAGGGTGGGGTTGATATGGGCTAACAGGCCGCGGGTAGGGGAAGAGATAGAGAGAAAGTGCATTTTGAACCATAGTTTGATTTGGGTCAGAGCCTGAGGTGCCACCGCCGTTGCTATAGTAACAGTCATCAGAGAGAGAGAGAGAGCGAGAGAGAGAGAGAGAGAGAGTTCGACATCGCGAGACTTGAAGACGGTAAGCTGTGAGTTCTTCAGAAGACTAACCAGACTAGGAGACAAAGCTGACGGGTAGACAGGCATAGCCGCCTGGCCCTAAGAGCACCGGGAGCGGCTGCTCTCCCACTATTGAACTTGGGGGAGCAAGGTTATGATCTTGCTCCACCACTTTTTGATCATATGAAAAATATGATATACCCCCCCCCCCCCCCCCCAATATATAAATCTAACCATAACTACGTAATTTCAATCAAATTAATAATACGCAATGACACTTAATAACAAGTTTTTAAGTTTCCAAAGATTGCGAACCCCCCCCCCTGCCCCATTATGGTTTGATCCAGTACCTCCCATCTCCAGCGCGTAGACCTTCAGCACACAGCGCTGCAGTCTGGCTGCACGGCTGCAGCGGGTAGGCTGAGTGTAAATCAAAGCCCACAGATTGTGTCATAATATTGGTGGCAGGCAGGCAGGCAGGCAGGCTTTTCCAGTAAGTTGTTCAAATAAAAGGATTATGTTAGACATAAGTTACTATTGAGTGGTAGTAGAACTTCTACGGTTCTACCACGCAATACAATAAAAGTGTTTCACGGTCCCGAATTGCGATCTGGTCATACGGTTTCCTCGAATAAATAATAACGTTTCCCTCTCTGGTTGGCGTTAGCTTTAGTGCTAGCCGCTAGCTAACGTTATCTAGATATGTGGTGTGAGGCACTGTGAGCTGGATGACGTTGACTTCATTTGCAAACGTTAACGCTATCTATATGGCAGACGAGCAGGGCCGTATTAACGACGGCCGCGGCCCGTGGGCCTATAGTGACGAGGGGCCTCCATTTTTTTTTCTTTTACTTTTTTTTTTCTTTTTTTTTTCTTTTAGATCGATGTCATGATTGTGCACTGCAGACTCAGGGAGGAGGCAGAGAAGGAGAGAAAGAGACACAAGATTTACAGGTAATGGAAATATATCTTTTTTCTCTTTCTTATTAAAAACTTGGCCTATTTGAAAGGAGATTGATTTAATAAAAATGAATGAGCGAAAAATCAATATACAGTGTATATACAGTATATATATATATTAATATATTATTATTATTATTATAGTAATTGGCTATCATACTGCAATATAAACTGAGTTTTATAGTGAAAAGAGCAGCTTTATTGGTCAAGATTGAAGGCTCTATATTGCAGGAAATTGCACGTACAGGTTCATTAAATAAAAAAAAAAATCTGCCAAACCACCCCTTGCCTGTCAAAAAACAATAATAAAAAAAAAAATATATTAAAAAAAAAAAAAAATAAAAAAAAAATTGCACCCCAACTTTCAACTATAACTAGGCGGCCATGTAGACAGGTGAACAGAGAGAGAGGACAATAGCTGGAGGGTGGGGGATGGGAGGCCCCTCCACCCTCCTGTGCCACGAGATAGCTAGCTTTGGCTAACAGGGAAGGCTTTTGGCTACCCACTGGGCCGCAACCATCATTGAGCTGATAGCAGGAGAGATCGGTAGAATTAATTAATTCAATAGACTTTTCAAAGACTTTCAGAACTGTTTCCATCTTGTACAGAGTCTATGTTTATGGAATAAACATAACGTTTCAAGGAAAGGTACCACGTTTCCAGTGTGTCGATTCTTCTGATTTCGAATGCATTAACAGGGGAGACAGAGTGTGACAGCCAGTAAGATGAGTAAGAGATAACAAACACAACACAGACTTCACGGAACCAGAAGAGAGATTACTGGCTGATAACACGAGAATCCAACAATCTCACGTTCTTCTGAATGTATGTACATTTTAAAAAGCTGTGACAATAAAAACAATCTGAATTTTAATCTGACAATAAAAGTTATATATATATAAAGGCTTCCCAGGAATTGTTAGTAACTCACTAAGATTTTGATGTTGTTTTCATTGTTGTCGTTTCACTGAGCTGTTCTCTCTCCACTATTTCTAAGCACTGTTTCTACTACTTCCTGGAATATTTGAGATCACACATTCCAACTCTTTCACCCAATAACTCTCAAACCAAAGGAATTAAGTACAAGGCGGTTTTGAAGGATTTGTGTTGAAACGTATATCCCTTTGGGATATAATATGACGTTTTCAGACAGATTAAATCAGCTTTATTTATTTTGTTAGGATGGAGTGTTCTTGTAGGGTAATTTAAACCTACCTTTGAGGGGAACAGTTTGGTTATTTGTTTCAACCGGTACTTAAATGACTGTAAACCAGAAGCGTAATAAAGTGCCGATACGCATGCAATATCACATGGAGAAAAATAAATCCATTAAAGTACACAACTGTGTTCCCTCATGAATCAAATGAGCTGTATGACTGTGGTTTGTGGGTGAAGGAGGTGGAGTGAAGAGGCCATCCGGGTGACATATTTACAGTATCATGATGAGGCACTATGATGAACTGAAGGGCTTCATTTGCTTCATACCTGCAAGTAATTAAACAATCTGTTTAGTGGCCCCGGGAGATTTGGCACGAGAGCGCACAGTCCCTGGTTGGAGAACGTTAAACCATCCGTGGAAACAACATTTAGGGCACCGCGAGCATCCACATGCACACACGCACGTGCACGCACGCACGCACGCACGCACGCACGCACACACACACACACACACACACACACACACACACACACACACACACACACACACACACACACACACACACACACACACACACACACACGCGTAACACTGTGTCAGCTGAAAACCTCAGATCTCCTCTGGTGGTGATCTCATGTTCTTACTTGAATTGAGCGTTTCCACGGTTCTCAAATCTCTATGTTGTGATTACCTTTCATAACAGTCTTAACTGTATAACTTCAAAAACACATGCGTTTCTTTCTTTTTTTATCCACTTTTTCTCCCCATTTTCTATTTTTCTCCCATCCCAATTTCGTATTATCCAATTCTTCCCTCCCCTGTCTTGAACGTTGCTAGACTATGCCTCCCACTGGTCGGCTGTAGTGAGGATAGAAGCCTTGCATCACGTGTCCCCTCCGGTACACGAGGAGGCAGCCTGTCGCATCTTTTCACCGCAGCAGCTCGAACTCTCAGTGGCGAGGAGTAATGCGTGGGAGGCTCACGCTGCCCCCGTCACTTCCTGCTTCCGTCGCACCGGCGTCACCAAACCGACCTGTAGGAGTCGCTGTCCACAACGTCAAATCCCCACCCACCGGCTTTCCCACCCTCTAACACTTGCCAATTGTGTTAGTATGAATGACCGGCCAGCCGGTAGCAACGCCGAGAGCTGGGCTCGAACCCAACGTCTCCTGCGTTAGTGGCGAGTGCCTTGCCCACTGCGCCAATCAGCCGCCAAAAACACATGCGTTTCAATGTCAAATTCAAAAATTCGTTTTTTTTAAGAATTGGCCCTCTTCAATATTTCTTTTATTTTTATTTATTTATATAATGTCACATTACAATTAGTGCTGTCAGGCGATTAAAAAAATTTATCTAATTAATTACAGGATTTGTAATTAACACATTCGGGGCCATTGGGATCCGTCTAATACACTCTATACGGCCAGCATATCAAAACAAACGTTCATTGTGCGTGAGGCTGTTTGTAGAGCTAAATCTATACTTTATATTATTGCTATCTGTCCATTCTCATTGTCAATTGACACTATAAACCGTCCCTTCAATATGCCTTAAATAAAAAAAAAAATCATCAATACGTTCCCATTTTATAGCGTCGTAAATATGAACGTTATAGCAGAATGTTCTGGGGTATTTCCTGGAATGCGAGTTATAGGGCGCTAAGCTAATAACGTTCAATCGAATGGCGTTTCGGCTATAGACAAGCTAGAGCTAAAACTCTAAATGCATATTGTCGGTATCATGGTCCACCATGAATGCATGAAGGGGGGGGGGGGGGGGGCGGGGGACGTTGTTTCTGATTATTGATTACCAATAACGGCATTAGCCTCAGTAGCCTTATTCGCTGACCGGGTGGATGGCTATGAGAGCAAGGCCCGATCGGGCTGTAATTGACGTCAAATTACTCTTACCTGTGGCCGGTTGGATCCCAAAAAGGATTTCCCAGTTATCGATCGCCATCTGGTAGATCCATATGTCCATTGGCTGATGATATATTCCTTTACTGCACACTGAATTCAGTGTCCCAAAAACTATTCCAGGCCATCGGCTACACGCATAGCTTTAGGCTAACAGAAAAGCCCATTCATAATAAAAAATTCAAAAACACCGGTCTGTAACAGGGAACACTGCATTATCGAGACAGCGCCCCTATGAGGATCTGGCCGGTAATGCACTTTTCCGAATTCCAAGAGTAGGGTAAATCTGCAGTGCCACAGGGTGACATTGAGTAGGATATTACAATGGAATAAATGCCAAAACAACCTTGCCACGATATACGTGGTTGGCCGTCAAGCGTTGGATCCGAAACACCCCGAATGTGTTAATTAATCTAATTAATCACGTTTTAATCGCATAACCATTTTAGGTCTGATCTTTTATATTCTATAATCATATTTCAAATTGCATGTGTCCGGATGGCAGAATTCAGTACTGTATCTACAAAACCTTCTGTTTACTCATCTTCCCTTTATTCATTTGCTTAGATTTTAGCATGGTGTTATTCACAGTCAAAAAATAAATTTAAATAAAAATAATGTAATTGATATTCTCATTTGGTTCATTACAATTTACTCAAGCCTAGTAACAGACACAGTATTTCTGACACTGGGAATACATTCCCTGAGATCCATAGATGTCCCTAGTATCTGATACCAAGAACATGCAAATGGACCATTTAAAAAAAAAATCTGTAAATCTTTATTCTACGTTCTTATGGAATGAATGAGATTTAAAAAATGTATTTATTTGATACATTTTTAGTTAATTTTCATAACGCGATGTTTAATTAATTAATCTAATTAACGCGATAAACTGACAGCCCTAATTACAATACAATACACTGCAAGAAGACGTCCAAGTGAAACTTTATGCAATTTACAGCAGCACTTTGGGTATTGCTACCTTCATCGTGATCTAGTACCTTCCATTAACGCTAATCACTGCATGAATAACAACCTATTCCCATAATGCCATGATCCCTGGGACCATTTACTGTATGGAGCCACATCCCAGAGATCTACACTAGTCCGGGGGCATGACTAGGACTGTCCCCTCGTAGTCCATTAATCAGTCACTTTGGTCTTCGTCCACATTGTTAGTGGATTAGTCTTAGTTTTCCCCCATGTTGAAGGAGTTATCTCATGAACAATTATGAGCACATATCTGGTAAGATTCAAAGAGATCTTTCTGCATGATTATATGCGGTAACGACCTTAACAGATTTGTAGTCTAAATCAACAAATGGATTAGTGGACATAGTCCTATGGCTAGCAGTTATTTAGTACTTTAGTCGAGGACACCCGTAGACCTGATATTGATGTATTCATGTTCCAGTAGTCAATCATGCTAGCGGAGACTACAGTCTGACTAGTAGAGACTACAGTCTGGCTAGTAGAGACTACAGCCGGTTAACCCTTTCACTGCCACACGACAGAAGGTTAAACCTTTACTATCCTCCAGTTGTAAACCAGTGAATGTGCATCCCCTCCAGTTGTAAACCAGTGACTGTGCATCCCCTCCAGTTGTAAACCAGTGAATGTGCATCCCCTCCAGTTGTAAACCAGTGAATGTGCATCCCCTCCAGTTGTAAACCAGTGAATGTGCATCCAGCAGTGAATGTGCATCCCCTCCAGTTGTAAAGCAGTGAATGTGCATCCCCCCCAGTTGTAAACCAGTAAATGTGCATCCCCTCCAGTTGTAAACCAGTGAATGTGCATCCCCTCCAGTTGTAAAGCAGTGAATGTGCATCCCCCCCCAGTTGTAAACCAGTGAATGTGCATCCCCTCCAGTTGTAAACCAGTGAATGTGCATCCCCTCCAGTTGTAAACCAGTGAATGTGCATCCCCTCCAGTTGTAAAGCAGTGAATGTGCATCCCCTCCAGTTGTAAAGCAGTGAATGTGCATCCCCCCAGTTGTAAACCAGTGAATGTGCATCCCCTCCAGTTGTAAACCAGTGAATGTGCATCCCCTCCAGTTGTAAACCAGTGAATGTGCATCCCCTCCAGTTGTAAACCAGTGAATGTGCATCCCCTCCAGTTGTAAAGCAGTGATAGTTCATCCCCTCCAGTTGTAAACCAGTGAATGTGCATCCCCTCCAGTTGTAAAGCAGTGAATGTGCATCCCCTCCAGTTGTAAAGCAGTGAATGTGCATCCCCTCCAGTTGTAAACCAGTGAATGTGCATCCCCTCCAGTTGTAAAGCAGTGAATGTGCATCCCCTCCAGTTGTAAAGCAGTGAATGTGCATCCCCTCCAGTTGTAAAGCAGTGAATGTGCATCC